>NC_056728.1:913425246-913542762 GCF_019279795.1 Protopterus annectens
CCTTTCATGTCCTCTCTCTTCTCTCTCACACACACAAACACACACTGTTGCAGTCTCTGTCTCTCTCTTTAATGATGGTGCAGTCTCTCTCACTTGCTGTCTTTCATGCTGGCTCTGTGTCTCTCTCGCTGGTGCTCCCTCTCACTTTTTCATTATAGCACATTCTCCCTTTCTCCCTCCCTCTCTCATGCTGGTTCAGTGTCTCTCTCCTCTGTCTCTCTTAGGCATGCTGACACATACCCTCTCTAACTTGTGATGTGTGCATGTCTGTCTGTCGCTCTCTCTTTCTCTTTTCCATGCTGGTGCAGTCTACCTCTCTCACACACATGGGTGCAGTCTCTCTTTCTTTCACACACACATAGGTGCAGTCTCTTTTTCTGTCTCCTCCATGCTGGCACAGTGTCTCACTCTCACTCTTGCATGCTGGTGCAATCTCTCCCTTTTTTTCTCCCTCTCTATCGTTAGCGTGCTTGGAGCAGTCTGTGTGTGTCTTCTTTCTTGCATGCTGGCACAGCCTCTTTGTCTCTCTCTTGCACACTGGTGCAGTGTTTTTCTCTCTCTCTCTCTCTCGCTCTCTCTGTCTCTGTGTTGTTCTGGGATGCTGATGCACTATCTGATATGTCCGCATAGTTTCTCTCTTTGGCAAAACAGCACAGTCTCTCTCTCTCTCTCTCTTGCATACCAGAGCTCACTATCACTCTTACACACCAGAGCTTGCTTGCTCTCTCACTTGCTCTTGCACTCCAGAGCTTGCTCATGCTCTTGCATGCCAGAGCTTGCTCATGCACACTCTTTTTCATGCCAGACCTCTGGCATTCGAGAGTGCTCCAAAATGAGCTCTGGTATGCCAGAGTATGTTTTTGGAGTGCTCTTGCATGCCAGAGCACTGTACATCTCTCGCTCCCTCCCTCTCTCTTTGACACCAGTGCAGTGTTTCGCTTGAACACTGGTGCAGTCTCTCACTCATTCATACACTGGTGCAGTCTCTCTCACTCACACACTGTTGCAGTCCCTGTCTCTCGCTCACTTTTTCTTTCTCCATCTTTCTCTCTCTCTCTCCCTCTCTTATGCAGTGCTGTATTTCTCTCGCTCTGTCTCTCTGATGTCATAGAATTCATCTAGTCTTCCTTTGTCTCGCATGCTGGAGCTGTCTGTCACACTGGAGCAGTCTCTCTATTTCTCTCTGTCACACACACCAGATCAGTCTTTTGCTTTGTCTTTCTGTCTTGCATGCTGGTGCAGTCTTGTGATCTCTACATACTGGTGCAGTGTCAATTCCTGGCTCTAGTATGCCAGCTCACTGTCTTGCTCTCACATGTTGGTGCAGTGTCTCTCTCCTTCTTTCTCTCTCTCTCTCATACATCGGCAGTTTTCTTTCTCTTTCACCTGGCAGAGATGTATCTCTTGCAGGATGGGGCACACTATCTCTCTCATGTCGGCACAGTCTCTCTACCACATACCTGCACAGTCTCTCTCTTGCATGCTGGAGATGTCTGTGTGTGTCTGGTCTCTCTTGCTTGCTGATTCACTCACTCGCCTGCCAGCTCAGTATCTCTCTCTCTAGCCCCCTCTGTCCTCGCCCATTAAAGCAGTCGGAGCTTATCTCTCTCTCTCTCTCTCATATGCCTGTGCAGTTTCTTTCTCTCTCCCTCTTTCTCACGATAGCATACTTTCTTTATTCCTTTCTTTGTCTCTCTTTCTGTCTTCACTTGTATACCAGGGTGGTCTATCTCCCTCTTTTTTTTCTTTCTCTCTCCCTATCCCCCCTCCCTTGCTCTCTCACATGCCAAAGCAGTCTCTTTCTCTCCCTCTTTCCTCTCGTACGATCTTGCACTTAATCTGTCTCATGCCAGAGTCATCTCTCTCTCCCTCGCTCATGCCAGAGCTGTCTCTCTCTCTCTCATGCCAGAGCTGTCTGTCTCTCTGGCAGTCTGTTTCTCACCCCCCACTCTGTCTGTCTCACACATGCCAGAGCTGTGTCCCTCTTGCACGCTGGATCACTCTCTCACATGCCGGCACATTCTTTCTCGTATGCCAGAGCAGTCTTCTCTTCCTCTTTCTCTCTGTCTCTCTATTCCCCCCTCCTTGCTCCCTGTCACTCACTGGAACAGTCTCTCTCTTGTGTTGGTGCAGTTTCTCTTTCTCGAGCCCTGGTGCAGTCTCTCTCAGATGTTGGTGCAGTCTCTCTTGGTCAGTGGCACTCTCTCTGTCGCATCCTGGTGCAGTCTCTCTCTGTTGCATGCTGGTGCAGCCTCTCTCTCTCTCTCGCATGCTGACAGGGTCTCCCTCGCATGCTGGCACAGTCTGTCTTTCTCCCTCCCTCTCCCACGCTGGTGCAGTTCCCCCCCTTTCTCCCAGACTGGTGCAGTCCCCCCCCCCACATGCTGGTGCAGTCCCTCTCACACACACTGGTGCAGTCTCTCTTTCTCAAGATGACACTTTTTCTCTTCTGTCTTTTTCTCCCTCCCTCTCTCACTCTGGTTTAAGCAGAGACACCATAACTAGAAATAGGAACAAAAATTTCCGGACACCATCTACCAGAATTACCCTAGCCAAAACCTACCACTTGCCCTCACTATTATATGGGGCCCAAATTCTGATTAATTTACAGACTTTCCTAAAAAACCTGAAAGCTTTTCTAACAAAAATTGTCGTATTTGCCATAAATTCAGCCCCTTTAACCCATCACTGTAAAGCTCTACATTCCCTGAACTGGCTTGAACTCCCCCATCACCTCCAATACTTTAAACGCATTACAGTATACATCATCATGCACAACCTTTTATCCTGTCGTGCTCTTAACCCATTACTCACTTATCTCCCAAATAGTTATCTGAGATCCGAAGATGGAACAGCTCAGTTTATAAATCCAACAAAACCCCAGGCCCATCCCTTTACTCTTGCTCATTTGTAAAATAATGGAACTCCCATATGCTGACTACCAGAAATATCACTAACCTGCACTCCTTCAAATGCTATTTAAAAGGATACTTAGCGAAAGCATGGATCTGCTCCTCCTGTAGTCCTGGCTGAGGTACTGGCCCAACTTTTTCCTACTTGTGGTGTTCTACTACCATACCCTGCTTTCCAATACCTTTACTACCCTACCGTAAGCACCCAGCCTGTATCTTAGTCCTCCTCCTCCTTCCCAGTCTCTCTTCATTTAACAACTATATTTATTTTTAACTTCTCATGACTCCTCATCGTAATTTCCTAATATATTTCTCTAGTTAATTTTGCCTTGTGTTCTTTTCTTTTTTGTCTCATACCTACTCTGTCAAGCTACATAAAATCATGCAATTCCCACATGAAATATCTAGATCAATATAAATTTGTTCTTGTATCCTATAATCTCAAGAATTGTATGCCCCAGATAAATTGCTACTTCCATGACTTTCAAGAAATCATATGTTAATGGTGTTGCAGCAACCTGGTGAACAATGCATACCTTCATCAAATTCTACAAACTGGATACAATTTCTAAATCTAGATCTTGAGATCTACCTTCTTTACTCTTACTCTGTTGTGATGCCACACAGGAATAAAATGGATATGGATTCCATCCCATCAGTTGAGGTCAATCGAAGGGACAATAAGACATGGAAGCTTTTACGTATGTGCCATAACACTGGATCCTGACTGCCCCCTTTCTGCCTTGGCAACCCTTGTGTCAACCACCTTCCACATCCATCTCTGCATGTCTGGATACATCTGGCAGACCTAAGACTGAAGCCTGTTTTTCAGTCACTTACCATATCTATCGCAGCATTTCTTGATCTTGGGGGATAAACTCACATCTGAGGAACTGCTGGTATACAGGAGCTTTATGGGAGAAAGGAGGAACTCGAGCTCTAGAGTGAGCTTTTGTAGTAGAAAAGTTACTGACATTCATCTGACATGATGGCAGATGCCCACTGGTTGATGTATACAGAGTGGGACAATAGGGATCCAGTGTTATGATAAATATATAACCTATGATATATATATATATTGATCATCTCTGGGCTATCCTTGGCAGGAGATCCCAATGTCTGGCCAGCATAACAGAGCCATTATCTGAGTGCTGTGGGTGTCCTGTGAAAACACAGGGCATAAAGGGGACGTATGTATGCTCCTAATTCAGAACTTTATTTCACCAGTCTGAATGTCATTATTGTATGACTGTCTGAATGCGTTTCACTTTGCTGGTTATACTGAGCCTATGTCTCTCAGATAAGTGCCTCATTGGGGGGGGATTCTTTTTTCTATTGCTCAGTGGGTTGCATGTCATCCAAGAAAGGGAAATGTCAATGTTGGGAGGCATATTCCCCATAATGACTGCCATGACGGGTGCCTGTTTTGCTTAGCTATGTCCTACGACCACAGTGTTTCATCTGTCAGGTTTTTGTACCCAAGAATTTGTGTAGCCACCTTTTTTCACATTCCATTTAATTTGAGAACCAGTATCTAAAACTTTTGAACCAAGATACCATGGTGGAATCCGCTTGCCCTGAGGCACAGCCATGGCTCAAAAAGTAAGCCAAGAAGTCTAGACCCTAGTCTGCTGCTGTCCAGCCTCCACTGGACATCTTGGAGATGAATGATAACCCAGAGGATAGTCTGGCATCGCCATAAGTTTCTTCCACTGCAACCATCTCAGAAACCACTCCAGAACCTGCTTCTAACACATACTCTGAGGCCTACGAAATGTCCACCAAGGATGTTGAGGTTATAGTGCCTGCATATTTGGACTGTTTCTTACTGAAATTGGTACACCTTGTTTGCTGTAGCATAGACTAGATCCAGGTCTGCTGAATCTACCTTTGTTTGTATGCTTGTTGTTTGTTTGTTTGCTTGTTATTTCCCTGAAATGCTAATTTCACCTAAAACACGGCTTTTCAGTGCTTCTGTGGATCCCTAGTGATGTCTGCATTGCTTACTGTACTTATTTCCTTGTTTCACTTGAAAGAAAGTTACTGTTTGTCATTTTTGCATTTAAGTTACCTGTAACACATTGCATTTAAGTTACCTGGCACTTGCTCACTAAAGCAATTATATAAGTCAGCACTAAAAAATTAAAAGCACTACACCCTCACAAACTCCCCTTGAGTACCTCATTCCCCATTGGCCCTTTTTTCAATTATAAAGGAATTCCCAATACTATTCTAGCATGTCCAAAGGTCAGTTGTCAATCTCCTCTCGGGTCCAGCTGGTGAATCTGGGACTCTTGAGGCAATGTTACAACTGCTTCAGGTACACAGACAGCCCTCTCCTCCTCCCAACAAATTCCAACACATGTGAGAGATGCAACCATATAGCCAAACTGGAGGCTAAGCTCTCTCAACTCAGTACTGGCGTAACCAGGCAGGAGGAGAGGGAAACCACACTCACTACGATTCCAGTCTCACATAGACCTACCACGACAGCAAACCAAACACACAAACACACAAAAACATACTTGAAGGCTCTAAATAAAAATCTGCCTAAGCAGCAGAGACCTCCAAAGCAGACACCCAAGCAACCGCTACCCCAAAACAAAACACGTGCAACACATAGCTCACAAAGCCAGTGTGCCGAACAGTTACAGCCCTTAAGGCTAAACAACACACCTGATACACTTGTAATAGGTGACTATCGTCAGGCACACTGACGTCCTGCTCACCAGGCTGAACAAGAAGAAGGTCACGGTGAGCTGCCTGTCAGGCGCTAGGATCCGCCACATAACACAAGCACTCAGGTCACTCCAAGGCAAGTACAAATATGACTCGGTCATTGTCCATGCTGGTGTGAATGACCTGAGACGTACCTCCCTGGACTACATGAAAAGAGACATAGAGGAGCTCTCTGAGCATGTAGCCCAGGCCAGTATGACCCTGACCTTGAGTAGCATCTTACCCTCACCAAGAATGATGCCACAATATGAAGACAAGATGATCAATTTCAACAATTGGGTTAAGTATTGGTGTCATTCAAAGGGGATACAATGCCTGTCAGCCTGGGATGACATGCTCGAAAAGCTACGATTCTTCGCTAGGGATGGCTTGCACCTGTCACCCCCTGGGCTTTCAGATATTGGCAAAGGCTCTTGCTTCCTGCATAGTGCCTTTTTTAGGCAAGGCTCAAAACACAAACCCACCTCCATAGGTATCACAAGGGATAAGAAACTAAGAGTAATGCTACTCAACACCAGAAGTCTAAACCTCAAGATGCACGCACTCGAAACTTTCCTTAGCATGGAGAACACTGATATCTGTGCAGTAACAGAAACCTGGTTCAAGGCTCCAGAGAGCACCCCAGCACTACCAGGTTATACCTCATACCATGCTTTTCAGCCCCAAAACTTGGACCGAACCACAAAAGGAGGGGGAATATCAATATTCGTCAAAGATACCCACACCTCCAGGTTGGTGGCACAGCACGAAGCATCAGAGACCATCCATATGCAACTAACATTGGGTAAAACTGACTTCCAGTTTATAACCTGCTACAGACCACCCTCCCAAACCCAGGAACCCCACTCAGCCTTCCTGAGAACACTGTAAAATATGAAGGTCTCTCCAAACACCATTATTTTGGGCGACTTCAACTACCCAAACATAGACTGGGAGCATTACTCTAGCTCCAACACCCTAGCCCAAAGGTTCCTAGAATTTATAAACTCAAATGCTATGGAACAACTTGTTACCACTCCCACAAGAGGGGAAAACATACTGGACCTGATCATCACCAACATGGGGACTCTATGCTCCAGACCAGAAGTGTATTCCTCACTGGTAAGATTAGACCATAAACTAATCTCACTGGATATTCACATCCCGACCCCATCCCCTGCCCAAAAAACCACAGTGAAAAACTTCTCTAAAGCAAATTTCACACTCCTCAAAACTGAGGTGGAATCCTTCAAAGCCCCCAAGCCTGTGGAAAATACGGCCCAGACCACAGAATCCTTTATAAATGCATTCTATGAACACCTTCAGGAATGCATGGATCATGCAATCCCAAATAAAACCAAGACCCAATCCTCCAAAGGCAGATGTCCTGTCTGGTGGACCCCAGCCATAAACAAACTATACAATAGAAGGAGGAAGCTACTACATGATAGAGCAAAATCCCAAAAAGGGAAGGCATCTCTGATCAGTATTAGCAAAAAACTACAGGTACTCATAAAATCATCTAAGGCCAGCTTCGAGAGAAAAATTGCACACGACACTAAGGATAATCACAAAGCTTTCTTTAGTTATGTTAGGAACCTGGGTGGGAATTCCCAGATATGCTCAGAATTAGTCCAAAATGACAAAAAATACATCGAACCCAAAGACATTGCCAATATCCTAGCTGACAGGTTCAGCACAAACCCCACACCCCTCCCCACCAAAAGGGCAAATATCTGTCCCAGCAGAGTGCTGCCCCCCTGACATCTCAGATGCTCAGGTAAGAGCCGCCCTCTCCAAAGCAAAAAACACAGCATCAGTGAGACCAAACGGTGTCCCGGGCTGCGTCCTACATGAACTCCAAGAAGAGCTAAACCCAAACATAAAACTACTGTTCAGTCTCAGCCTTACTACAGGATATGTACCCAAAGAGTGGCATACAGCAACAGTGGCCCCTCTCCACAAAGGAGGTGCCTCAACGGATCCTGGAAACTATCGCCCCATAAGCTTGACTAGCTTGGACTGCAAAGCTATGGAAAGGATCAGATCATCATGGACCTCATAAATAAAGATATTGGGGACCTACAGACACTGGATCCTAACCCAGTTCAGCTTTGTTAAGGGCAGATCCTGCCTCTTAAACCCGGTCGATTTCTTTGAAACAGTCACCAAGGCCATTGACGAGGGGAAGGTGGTCCACACAGCCTACCTGGACCTCGCAAAAGCCTTCGATACAATACCCCACTTGGGCATTATAGATAAGCTCACCAGCTTAAATATAAACCCCTATGTCACTAGATGGGTTGAAAACTGGCTCAAGGACAGAACCCACATGGTTAGAATTGCTGGAGCCATGTCAGACTCCAAACCAGTTACAAGTGGCGTCCCACAAGGCTCAGTCCTGGGACCTCTCTTGTTCGGTATATATTTCTCGGAGGTACAGGCCAACATGGAAGGACTGTGGCTGACCAAGTTCACAGATGACTGCAAACTGGGCGCCATAATCGACTCTCCGGCCGACACAAGCATCCTCCAAAAGGGCCTCATAGAAACAGACAACTGGTGCCAGAGCCACGGCCTTAAGCTAAACGCCAAAAAGTGTATAGTCATCCCCTTTGGCAAAAATAAAGTGCCCACAAATTACCACATGGGTGGTAATCCATTAAGTACAGAAGAAGTAATTAGGGACCTGGGGACCCAAGTTGATGGCAATCTCTCATTTGACAATCACGTGGCCAAAGTGGTTAGAAGAACATTTTATATAGCCCACCTAATCATGAAGGGATTCACATCTAGATCAGGGGAGGTCATTGTGCCTCTTTACTCATCCCTCATCAGGCCCATAATTGAGTACAATGCCCCTTTTGGGATGTACCTTACCAGACACCTGCAGCAACTGGAAAGACCTCAAAAGTACCTCACCAAGAGGATCAAAGGGCTCAAACAGATGTCATATGCTGCCCGGTTAAAGAAACTCCAGCTCTACTCAGTGGCATACTGCCTGCTCAGAGGCGATCTGTGCCTGACGTATAATGCCATGTCCAACCCAGAATTAATGGACATGCTGCACCTCAGAAAATCCAAATCCCATCGAGCTATGCGCTTGAGAGACTTGAACCTCAGCACTGAAATAAATAGGACATGCTGGAGGGACAGATTCATAACCCAGATGCTCATTCACTCTGGAATAAAATCCCAGTCCAGGTTAGGCAGAGTCCCTCATTGACTCTCTTCAAGAGGAATCTTGATGAGTGGATGGGAGATCATAGGTTTACCCCGGGTATCACTTCTGTGTCACTGTTAGACAGAGGCACAGTATACTAACCTCGAAAAAGGGCATAGCAAAATTAATTTAAAATGGGTGGCGAAAGCCAAACACAATCTGGCTAGGCTTATAAATGCCCTAGGGCAGATAGCCTAGTATGAACCTATGAACATATGAACCTATGAACCATGGTGGATTATTTTTGAGGTGCTTAAAGGGATTCCTCAGATGTTATTCGTGTTTCACTGTTGCAGTCATTACATTTGGGTAATCTGCTGGCAGGTTGCCCTCAATCGTCCTGAATTCCAAAGTGTTGGGTCCTGCGTCAGTTGCTGTCTTCTCTTCCATGACATCAGGTCATCAGGGGTATAAAACATGCAGCCGATGCCATTTTCTTCAGTCTTTCTTGCCGTGCGGTGCCCAAAGCAGAAGCATTTCGCAAGTGCCAGTCGGCCAACTCCTGAAATATTCGAGTTTGAGTTTCAGAACTGAAGTCTTCACTAAAGCTAAGTATCCCATTGGGGAAACTTTTTTTTTCTTGCTTTTTACTGATGTCAGGAAAAAGTTAATAAATGTATTACTTGTGGGAAGCAAATACCTCATAAAGATTTCCATTTATACTGTATTCCTTGCCTAGGCCCTGATCACAACGTGCCTGGCTGTCAGTTTTGCGCTAGATTTAACCAACGTACTATTAAGCGCCGGTATATTTTTTGCATAGAAGTATTTTGGAAACAGGTTTAACTACCCAGAAATGTCGTTGGATAGCAATCCGACTACCGGAGTACATAAAAAACGCAAAGAAAATGACAGAGAAAGGCAGTCGAGATCCAAAACCGACGACAAAGCTTTTCCTAAGCCAGTCACCGGTTCACCTCGGTGAGGTGCTTTCGCAGCCCCTGATACCCGCTACCTTTGAGTCACAGGCCTCTACCAACACCCATGTGGAGTCCGGCTTCCACAAGATACTCAAGGTATTGGACCGACGGATGTATCTCCCTCGGATGGGTCCGAAGCCGCTGAGCAGGCACCGGCTTCTGAGGGTGTATTCAGACCTCAACATTTGTATATCAAACCGATGACAGCTGCAAAACCAAAGACAAAAGCAACTTCTAAAACTAAAAAAATGATGCTTGAGCCACGTGCACAGGCCTCTATGCCTAAAAACCAGATGATCAAAATGGCTGAAGACCTTATTACCTTGATCAGAGGTACCCATCCCTCTCCAGTTAAGAGGCCTAGGCAAGACACTGATTATGAATCTTCAGATCAGGTTTCTATTTATACTGATTCCTCTTCTGATCAGGAATTATCTATACCTCCCTATGAGGATTCTGATGCTGAGGAGTCAATTCCATCTGCATCTCCTCCGGAGGATTATTCATTTGGAGAAACTTTGCATACATTGAGGGAGCATTTTCACTGGGAGAGTCGAGACTTCTCAGTCAAAAAAGAGGCTCCGGGATTTCCTCCTTCTCCCTCAGCGCAAGCCTTTAGCCATTCCCCCTGTTTTAGACAT
Organism: Protopterus annectens; assembly: GCF_019279795.1. Classification (NCBI taxonomy): domain Eukaryota; kingdom Metazoa; phylum Chordata; order Ceratodontiformes; family Protopteridae; genus Protopterus; species Protopterus annectens. The sequence continues at coordinate 913,435,661 of NC_056728.1, forward strand.
TGTGGGTGATGTGTTTTCGGAGTCTAGCTTGACCCCTGACTCCTTACCTCTGGCTCCCAGTAAGCCTGACAAATATTACAGGGTCCCTGACTCTCATAAATTTTTATTTAGAAACCCTGCTGCTGATTCTGAAACTATTTCACAGGGTCCAAAGGGAGTTAAGGCCTCAACAGCAAAAAATTCTACCCACTCTGACAGAGATTCAAGGGCACTAGACAGATGGGGAAAAAAGGTTTATACATCTGCAACCTTGGCAGTCAGGGCCTTAAACTGTCAATTTCATATGCTTAAGTACCAACATGTTATGGGATTGCTGAAACAGAAAATGATGTTGATTTCAGAATGTGCAGAAAATAAAGAATTGCAGGAATTATTGCATGCAGCTGAACAAGTTAGAAAGCATACTTTGCAATGTGGTTTTGATTCCTTAGAGGCCTCCTGCAGGGCCACAGTTACTGGATCTGTGATTAGGAGGCATGCCTGGTTAAAGGAACAAAATTTGCCTGATCATGTTAAAGCTAAATTGCTAGATGCGCCTTTACAGCATGATTCTCTGTTTGGTATTGAGGCAGAAGAGGTTTTAAAGAAAATGGAAGACAAAGCTAAGTCTATGCAAACTGTCAAAGACTTCCTACAAGTGCAGCCACCAAGATTCAGTAGACACTGGCCTACAAAAAATTGGTCCTTTCCTGTGTCAGACAGAGTTCAAAGGGGCAAATCCAGATGCCCTAAAGGTTCCAAATACCAGACGGAAGATTCATACAGGTCAAAGCAATGAGGCGCCTCCACCTCCAAATCTGGAGGAAATGAAGCGCAAACCTACAGAAAGCAATCCCAATGACTTCCCTCTGCCTACACCAAGCAGTTACCTTTTGGCAGCACCCATAGGGGGATAATTAGCACTTTTTGCTCAAAATTGGCAGTTAATAACCCAGGACAAGTGGGTACTAAATATCGTATCACAGGGATACAGATTCCATTTCCACACACTGCCAATGGCAAATGGTTGGCCAGATCTGCCAAAAAATCAATGGGCAGAGACACAGAAACAGGTTACGTCCCTCATGGATATGGGGGCCATTCAGACAGTACCAGGAAAAAGGACAAGGTTTTTACTCGACTGTTCTTGATACCCAGAAAGGACAAGGGCTGGTGGCCAATACTGGATTTATCGATTTTGAACACATACCTGGACATTCCAAAATTCAAAATGCTGACTTTGCAGCAGCTTCTGCCCAAGCTGGGCAAGAATGCTTGGCTGGTGACTTTTGACCTAAAAGAGGCATACCTGCATGTCCCAATAAGACAATCGTGCAGAAGATACCTCAGATTCAAGGCTAGCTTAATGCATTACCAATTCTCTGCACTGCCCTTTGGCTTTTTTACTGCACCCAGGGTCTTTACAAAGTGCCTGGCACCAGTAATTGCATTTTGCAGACAAAGACGTATACAAATTTACCCTTACTTGGACGACTGTCTCATTCAAGCAGTGAACAAGGACACTCTTCTTCGACACCTGGAGTTTGTGAAAAAGGCTTCTAACATGCCTAGGGTACACAATAAATGAAAAGAAATCACAACTGGTACCCTCTCAAAAAATAACATTCCTGGGTGCAAGCTTGGATACAACTGCCTACATGGCTTAGCTCACACTAGACAAGCAAAGGCAACTGACTACTTGCTTCAAACTGATGGCAACAAAAACCCAGTCTTCTGCAAGACAAATTCCGCAGGCTCTGGGCTTCATGGTATCCTACATCCTACTAATTCCATATGCAAGATTGCATATGAGGAAACTTCAATGGTACCTAAAAGGTTTATGGAGTCAACATTCACACAGTCTGGAAACAATGATTCCTCTCATTCCCTGCCTGCAACAGGAGTTTCTATGGTGGGCAAAGGCATGTCACCAAAACATGGGACTGCCCTTCTCTCTGCCCCTGCCAGCCAAACCTTAACAACAGATGCATCAGATTATGCCTGGGGGGGGGGGGGCCCACATGGCAGGAAGATGCATTCAGAGCTTATGGACACCAAAACAAATGCATCTACATATCAACCAGAAAGAGATGCTAGCTGTTCAAAATGCCCTAACAGCCTTCAAGGACTTACTTCATCCAGGACAATTACTGATAAAGACAGACAACACCACAGTCATGTGGTTTATAAACAAGCAAGGGGGCACACACTCATACCCCCTTTGCAGATTAGCCATGGCACTGTGGGACACAGCTTTGACCTACCAAATACATCTTCAAGCTCAATTCCTGCCAAGAAAACAAAACACTCTGGCAGACTATTTAAGCAGAAACCTTACGGATCCTCATGAGTGGAAACTAAATCCACAAGTCTTCAGCATGATAACAGAGAAATGGGGAGCCCAGACATAGATCTATTTGCCTCTCTTTAAAATTATCATTTGAAAATATTCTGCACAAGGACTTATCACAGAGAAGCATGGAAAGTGGGCGCCCTGTCCTTCAGTTGGAAAAACCTATCAGTTTACGCCTTTCCTCCTCTGCCTCTTCTACCCAAGGTCCTCTTAAAAGTCAGACAAGAGAAACCAAAGATGATATTAATTGCCCCGGACTGGCCACGCCAATACTGGTACCCAATCCTAAGGAACTAGGCTCAATACCCAGCTTGGACCTTGCCTCAAAGATCACAACTACTGTCCCAGCAAAACAATCAGATCCTGCACAATCAACTACAGACTCTGAACCTGGCAGCATGGCTAATCATGTAGTCATGCAAACACCATCTCTCAGTAAAGCTGTGATGGATGTCATTTTGGAAGCCAGAAGGCCTAGTACTAGAAAATCTTATGCTGACAAATGGAAAAGATTCTGTGCTTGGAATCAAGCACAAGGAACTGATACAGCAGAACCAAACATTCCTCAGATATTACAATACTTAACTGAGATGCTTGACAAAGGCCTATCTTTCTCATCAATCAAAATCCATGCCTCTGCCATTTTGGCTCATTACAATACAGAGCGCCACCAATCTTTTCTCATCCTTTACTAAAGCAGTATCTTAGAGGAGCCAAAATTTTAAGGCCACCTAGATCATCACCATTACCAGCATGGGACCTCAATTATGTGTTGGAAAAGCTCACCCTGCCTGCATTTGAAACAGCTGCTACCGTTGATCTAAAGTTCTTATCATGGAAAACGGCTCTGCTACTAGAAATTACTTCAGCAAGAAGAGCTTCAGAGCTACAGGCCCTCATGGCTGTAGAGCCTTTTATCATATTTTACTCCGACGGGTGTCTCTGAGAACAAATCCTACTTTTATGCCTAAGGTGGTTTCCAGTGTGGCTCTTAACCAAACAATTCATCTGCCAACTTTTTATCCAAATCCGCAGAACAAGGGCGAGAGAATTCTGCATTCCTTGGATGTACACAGACAGCTAAGATTCTACTTGAGCAGAACAAAAGTGCTAAGAAAAACTGAACAGTTACTAGTGTCATATGCTGCAAAATCAGAAGAAAAGGCTATTTCAAAGCAGACAATTTCAAAGTGGATAAGCCACTGCATCCATTTCTGCTACTTACACCATGGTAAACCTATGCCCAAGGGCATTAGGTCTCACTCCACCAGAGCTGCAGCTACTTCAGTAGCCTTTCTCATAGGAGCACCAACCAAAGACATTCTAGAGGTTTGCCTCTCTACTCTTAAGTCCAGGGCAGGCTTTGCCACTGCAGTACTGCAGGGCCTTATAGCCGCACCTAATGCTGTTTAGCTCCAGCCCCCCAACCATAGCTTTGGGATTCTACCCAAATGTAATGACTGCAACAGTGAAACATGAAGAACATAGTACGGTTGTGTACACTTACCAGAAATGTAGATGTTCGAGTGTATTCACTGTTGCAGTCCAGGTTACCCTCCCGCCATCCCCCTGTCATTCTGAAGTTTATCTTTCCTTCTCTGTCTTCTACAACCTATGTGGTGTATTTGCTTGTAGATGAAGGTAAAGTTTATATATTGTTGCATGTATGTGTATATATGTATGTATATACATATATATATATGTATATGTATATATATATATATATATATATATATATATATATATATATATATATATATAAAACATTGCTACCTTTTTGGGGGCAAGAAAAACTAAAGAAAATAGCGTTGGCTGCATGTTTTATACCCCTGACGTCATGGAAGAGAAGGCAGCAACAGATGCAGGACCCAAGACTTTGGAATTCAGGCCGACTGATGGCAACCTGCCAGCAGATTACCCAAATGTAATGACTGCAGCAGTGAATACACTCGAACATCTACATTTATGGTATGTGTACACAACTGCACTATCCTTGTTAGGGAAGAGGTGCTGGGCAACTTACTTGAGTCTACACAGTGGTCTAAACCTCCACTTTTTATCAGAACAGATCTTCCACTGAAGAAAACTAAGCATGTGGTGTCAGCTTCCAGGTATTCACAAACAGAATGGCAGAACTTCTCAAAGCTTCTTCAGTGCCTTGATGACACTGAAGCCTTCTCAAGGGGTTTTGGTTCCTGCAGCTCCTTGGTTCTCTACTCCTAAGAGGGCTATTGACCTAGATTCTTCAGATGAGGATTTTGACACTCATGCCGACTCCTTCCTGAAACTGATTCCTCTCAAATACTCTTCCTCAGGCCCGTAGTCTAAAGGTGAGGGTAATCTGTCAGTCCTGATTCTCCTCTGAAGGAGCTTTCCTTTGGTGACATGATCTTGTGTATGATGAAGCATTTCAGATGGAATTGCTCCCAAGTTTCAGATGTCCAGAAAAGGTGGTATTGAGTTGTTCCATAGGGACTCTACTAAACCTTCAGCTGTCCCTCCTGTGTTGGCTGCTCCTCTGGATACCTTCTCTGCTGCTTTCGTGATACTGAATTCTCAACTTCCAGCTCCTGAGAAACCGAATAGGTTCTATAAAATGCTGGATTCCTGCAAGTTCTTGTACAAGTGCCCTTCATCTGACTGCAGTGATTTCTATATTTACTGATAAGCCAACTAGATTTTCTTCTTCTAAGCTCTTTCCTTCAGATGAGGATAGAAGACCAATGGAGGGGATTGGTTGTTGTGTTGTGTATTTTGGCTTTTCCTGGTTAGGGGGTCACCACAGCGAAACTCCGGTCCGCTAATTATTGCCAGCAGATTTTTATGTGCCGAGTTGCCAGCCCTGATGCACAACCTTCAATGAAGGTACGCCCATTCACACATGTCTCCACACAGATGATGTTCTAGCTGAGAATCGAACCGGACAACGTCTTGCTGTGAGGCGACAAAGCTACAGCAGCACCACCACCACAGTCAATGTAGGGGATTGGTAAGAAGGTATAAAGTTTGTCCATTTTAGCCTTCAGGGCCATCATTTACCATACTAGGTATATTCTGTCTCCTCTTCCCCAGATATCACTTTAAATAATTGTCTCAACCACTTTAAGTAATTGTCTTAGCCAATGAAATGTTTTTAGGTCTTATTTAAAGGAAGTGATGAACTGTATATGTTGTCTGAAGAAGTTTAACATTGAATTAAATGAAAGCGCTAACCATTTTTGGCTCACATGAGTGTTTTTACAGCTTGGTACATTGATTTGCATGCATTTATTTAACTACTGACAGTCCGGTCTACAGTCTTTGTTGTTTTCAACAGTCATGTGTACATCAACAAATGAGGGGGCATAAGGTCTTTTCAGGTTACCTTTTAAGCATGGGAGACGGCTATCAATCTGCAGGTCACCCTACAGAACTCTGTCTTGTGTTAGATCCTCTCAGCAGGTCCAGAACACAGACTCAAGAATGGATGTTTCACTGTGATGTGTTTCTGGGCATAGTTCATCAGTGTGGTATTTCTGAATTAGATCTCTTTGCCTCCCCTCTGAACAGGCAACTGTTGAGTTATGTTCCAGAGTCCCAAGTCATTTGGCTTGGATGGTAGAGGACATAACTTTCTTGGAAGGGGATGTTCTTGTATGCCCTTCTTCCAAGGGTCCTTCACAAACTTGGGAGGGACTCTCCAAAATTCTTATTGATGACTCCATTTTGGCCCAGACAGCACTTTACCATCTTACTCCATCTAGCCAGGGGCAATCATCACAAGTTACCTCACTGCTTGGATCTTCTCACACAGGAGAAAGGAATTCTCCTTCACCCTCCTCTGACGAGTCTTCAGCTGATGTTTTGGTGATAGGGTTTTGATTCCTTTCCAACACCAGTTTTCTGAGGATGTGCTTAGGGTTCTGCAGGACACCAGCAAACCCAGTACCAGAAAATCATACATGTCCAAATCGAAGAGATTTTCTACTTGGTGTCATAAACATCACCAGGACCCATTTACAGTGGAGGTCCCCTTGGTACTACATGCTAGCTTGGCATAGTCAGTGAAAGCCCACTTATTAATTTATGCCAGTCAGCCACTTACTCCTCCTTTGCCCTCTAGGTTTGGGGTCAAAAGCAGTTTCTTAAAGGCATACTTCATATTAGACCCCTTAAGAAAGCCCATTCCTTCTTACTGGGATCTTAATTTTGTCCTTGAAAAGTTGACCCAGGATTCTTTTGAGCCTGCTGCTCCTTGTTTGAAACATTGCACGTGAAAGACTGACTTTTTTATTGGTTGCTGTAACCTCTGGCAGAAGGGTATCTGAACTTGCCTTGATGACAGTCCCTTTTTCGTTTTTTCAGAGATGGGGTGTCTCTCCATATGAATCATTTTCTGCCCAAAGTTAATGAACTGTCGTTTAGTCTGTACAGCTTATTTTTTTCCCTTCTTTTCAATCTGCTATTGAGAATGTACTTCTGTACCTTGAATTTGCATAGACCGTTCAGATATTTAGACAAACCAAAGGCCTTTCTTAAATCTGATTAGCTTTTTGTTTTTTCATTCCGGGACATTGGGTTTGACAGTTTATAGACAAACCATCTCCTGCTGGATTTCCAAGGCTATTTCTTTCTTTTTTTTTTTTTTATATTAGCAGTGAGCAGTGGCTTCCTTGGGAGCTTTCTTCAAGGGTCTGGACACCAACTCAATCCTTGAAGCTACTACTTGGTCTTCGGTTCACACATTCAGTAACCACTACAAACTGGGTGTCATTTCCAGGTCAGGTTTCACCAAGGCTTTCCTGCATGGGTTTATGGAGGGCTTCTCCTTGCATTCCTCCTCCCGGCCTTCCACTAGGTTTTGTACTGTCCCAGAATTGATGAGTACTGTAACAGTGATATGGAAGGACAGAGTAGAGTTGTGTAAAACCTTACTGTAACAGTAGATGTCTTCCTTTACACTGTTGCAGCATTCAGTTCCCCTTTCTCTTCTTTTTGCATGGTGGTATTTTCATACTGGCCATCAGGTTCCTCTCTTTCTTCCTTTTTCTACATGTACATGCCGTCCTATTCACTGGGGGTCCTTGTTCTCCTGGAGCACTTCAGGTCTGAGATGGTAGTGTACGTACATCCCCTTTATGACCTGTGCTTGTGCAGGGAGCATACGTCTGACGTATATTTCACTAGGTAATAAAGGCTCTGGCATACAGGCCAGAAACTGAGTTATCCTTGGTAGGAGATCCCAGAGGTGATTAATTCTGCAACAGTGAAAAGGACATTTGCTGTTGCGGTAGGATTTTACACAACTGTACTTTTATGGGCTACCTTTCCTCTTGATTGTGGAGAGCCGGGGGTCCATCCAAGCGTGCACATTTGGTGACTGTGCCCATTACTTGAATTCTAGACTTCTGGTTTACACTTAGTGGAACAGAGATCTGTAAACATTTTTTACTTCTCTCTCTCTTTACTGTCTTTGTCTCTCCTTGTTTTGATCTGCCACAGCTTATGCACAGACAAGACCACTGAGCATTATGACCATTCACATCTTGCCTTTACTCTCCATATGGCTACACTGGCTTTCTCTAGGAGAGAGATACCAGTCACTCCTGAAGTAAATCTGTGAATCCCCATCCAGTCATCCTGGTTATGATTAAAGAAATATAGCAAGTCATACTGCATAACATGCACTGCTGATCATTTTCACACTTTGAGGAGATGCCTGTAACTTGTACTGTGTGGATTCTTTCAGACAGTTTGCTATCCATCTTACAGGAGTTGGTTTTGTTTTAAATCTCTTAGATTTGTATGATGCCACTTAGGTTCTGTATGATGCCAGCATGGAGAAAAGTATCCAAGCCAAGTCAAGATGCACTGTCTACAGGCTGAAACTCTTTCAAAACAAGTTTCCAGATTTGGTATGCAGGATCTATCTTTCACAAAGCTAAACTGTTTGGGGTCAAGCCAAACAAGAGTCTTTAACACAGATCAAGTAAGCTATAATACATTCCACGGCTTTGCGGATGAGGCTTGTAAGAATGACAGGTGTGTAATTATCTGGTTCATTTTTGAGGCTACCCTTACGGAGGCACATCACAGCTGCAGTACACCACTAATTAGGCATGAAAAAAGTAGCTAATATATAGGATAAACTGCCTGAATGTTTATGCAAGGAGCATCTTTAACATTATTAATTAAGCAAAAGGGAAGTGTGTTTTTTTTTTAATTGGTTAACACTTTCAGTAAGTGATTGTTAAAGACAATTGATGGAGTAAGGAATTCTGGTATTTCAGGGTTTTGGATAGAAGTCTCCGGGATTAAGTGATTCTGGTATTTCTATGTTTTGCATAGAACGCTCATGAGTGAACCTGGCACTGAATTGCTTTTACAAGGACATTGATTGTACTTTTGGGTCAGAATGAGCTATTAAATAAACTGATGAGCCTCGCCTGCAAGGCCATGGAATTGGTCATAATTGACCTGATAAATAGGATATTAAAATTCTTAACTTTATTATCTTTATTAGCATCACATATGTTGTACAGTGATAGTATTTGCACATTTGTGGATAAAAGAGTGCTTAAAAATGTATAAGATGCACCCTACACTGATCGACTATATTACAGTGACAAATATACTTTGCAATTAAGCCATGATAAAGGACAAATTATTATTCCAGGGATAAAAATCCAAAGGGGGATATCCAGGGTTACTCCTAGTCACCTCTTAACCCATTAAGCTGTCTACTTAACAGATTAGGCCTTGGCTATAATTTGGCTCCGTGAAAAGTGTAAAGACTTCTCGTGATCTCTTTGTTGATTTAAAACTGTATAGCTTATCAGATGAGGAACTGAAAGCACAACTGCAAGTAGTCAAAACTTTTTCAGATGATATAAGAATGTCATTTGGTCTTAAGTGTGCAAAAGCAACCTTTAAGGCAGGAAAACTGCAGCACCAAGAATCAGTTTGGGACAAGAATGTGATATAAAAGAACTCTAATAAGAGGGAGTGTATAAATATATGGGAACTGATGAAGAATCAACAATAAAACATGAACAAACGTGAATAAAAGTTGGTAATGAATATTTTAGAAGACTTAAATTAATCCTGAAAACAGCACTGACATCTAGGAACAAAATCCAAGCTATAAACCAATTTGCTCTTCCTGTCCTAACTTAGTTTTGGAGTGATCGACTGGCCCCAGAACTTGTTGGATAGATTACATAGGAAAACAAGTAGTATGCTTCATGCTTAACCAAATGATTTGTAAAAATCAGTGCATACCAAAATTAATGGCATTAAAGTAGTGTGTGTGTTGCCTCACAGCCTAGGTTTGTGGTTTTTGAATTCTTCAGTGCTGTAGTTTCTTGGTTTAGTGGTGTTCCTTGTTTGTGTTGAGGTTGGGTTGCTTCTGTGTCCTGTCATCAGGGTAGGCTCTGTTGCCCAGTCATTATGTGCTTCTGGTTTATTTTTATCTGTACTGATATTTTAATTGATTTTTTGCTCAGACTATTCATTTTCTCATGTAAAATTCCTGCCCATGTGAATGTGTGCAGTCTTGCTCTTGTTTGTTCTAACTATAGGTTAAGGTTTTGTCAGATTCTATGTTGTTTGGGTGGCTTCTTGTCTGCATGTTTAATTCTGTTTTGGTCCTTCTCACTAGGCATTGGAATTGTTGTTTTGTTACCATAGGGTATCTTGGTTCAGTTCTTGGTTGGGTGGTGCTTTGTGCATCCCTGCATCTCCTGACAGTGGTTGTGTGGATTGACTTCAGGTTTTCTGAATATTTTTTTGTTTACAGAATTGCTGGGTTTGATGGTAGTAATTTGGTGCTGAAGCTAGTGTTTTTCATGTTTGATTTTTGATTTGGGGTGGCTTCTGTCTGGTGTGCAAATCTGTTTGCCTGTGTTGTTGTGGATTGCTCTCTTGCCTGTTTTAGTGGGTGTGTTTGCAGTTTTCTTGATGCCCTAATCTCTTTTGGATGTTGTTTGGTGTTAGTCCATTTGAAAAGACACAATGGTGCAGATTTCAGACTGTCTCTGCTGATGTGTGCCTTTTTTATCTCTTTGATTCTGCAGCATTATTGGTTGGGCTTGCCTCTGATTGTTTTGTTTCTGGTTCAAGAGTTTTTTTGGGTGGATTCTCTTTATGCTCTCTGCTCTCCTCTCTCTGTGTTCTACTGGATTGTGAATTCTGAAAATTGCCATTTACAACTTGATGTATTTGAAATTTCTCCCTCTTTTGAAAATTGTTTTTATGTCTTTCCCCAATAGCATTGACCTTGAATTTTAATCCTAAAGCTATACTTCTTCAGAATACTTAATTACTATTTTTTTAGCTATTTATTTACTTTAAAAGGGTTAATACTTTAATTTGCACCTACTTACTTTTCTGTGGACTGTAGAATTGCACGTCCAGGTTCCAGGTAGGTTTGTCGTAAGTGGCATATTATGGCAAGAATAATGGGACTGTAATATGGTGTGGCTTTTTGTGCATATTTACTGCGTGGTGAACTGTGTATATTTTTTAATAATGGTGGACTGTAGAATTGTGTATATTTACTAATAATGGTGGACTGACTAATAAATATGGTTGACTATTTAAATGTTCAAAACAACTGTGGGGAATTGTGTATATGTTGTAATAAATTGCAACTGTTTGTTCTGAAAAAACTTTTTTAAATAAATGTTTTCAACTATATTTGCCATTTTGGGTGATAAATTTTGTTTGTTGCTTACAAACAAAATAAATTAAACAAATTTTATCTGCCATGTACAATGCATAAGTTATGTATCAAACAAAACCATAATGTTTCTAATACATGCATGTATGTTTCATAATTTCAGGGATAATGGTTCAATATACATGTAAAATTGCATGTATGTTTCAAAAAATTGTCTTTTTTCTTGTGAGTTTTTGTATCCAATCAATGGTGGTAAATGAAAGGTTTTCAATGAATGTTGTTAGCAAGGAGGCTAGTGTTTTTGACTGCTGTGTTTAAAATGTGAGAGTGCATTTTGTTTGGAAAATAAAATATTAATCAAAATGCTGCAAATCATTGGTAAAATAATAATTAAATGGCCAATCATTGAAGTAAAGTGAAATAATTCCAGTATTATGGAAACCCAGTGTATTAGCTGCTTTTATATTGGTTTGTTGGCCAGCGTTTTCAAAGAAACAATTATCCAATGTTTTAACCAACATAACTTTTTCAGTTTCAATTTATAGTTTTGTTAATTAAATTTTTTTTTTTTGAATAGATAAATGATTTGCAAGAGTTAATAATTTTGTTCATAAAATTTGTAGTTTTTAATTAATAAATTTTATCCAAGTCATCAAGTCATGTTCAGATTTACTTTATTAAATTTCATAATGCATGCAAAATAATTTCAAGTTAGAATTACACCATTCAAATTTATTAGGCTGCAATTTTACATTTAGAGTTACTGCACTTTAATTCCCCATATATAATTAGATAAACAAAATAGCACAATTTAAAGAAAATTCTAAAATAGAAACAATTTATAAATTAGAAATAGCTCTTCTCTAAAATGTCCCCAATTAAATGCGTAAATGTTGCTCTTCCCTAAATTTCCCTCCATAAAATAGCAATTTTGGAAAAAACATGGAGGGTTTGTCATTAGCTCTTCAATAATCAAAGTTATAGCTTATTTTAAATGCATGTAGATTTTGCATTTTTGTAAGCTGTGGTTTATTTTGCATTACATTTTATTTCATATTTTTGGTGATTTTTTTTTTCAATTGTTATTTGAGTTCTATTTATGACTTGTTTTTGATTTTTGGTTCATAAAAAAAGACAGATTGTTTTATTTCAGAAAGACAACTAACTAAAGAATTATTCTATTAAATGATTAACATTATAGTTTCTTTATTAAAAATTATAGAATATTCATACTAATTTTCCTTATTTCTGTGTATTTCTTGTTAAGTTTTGTAATGTCTTGTCCAGATTTCCTTGCCTGTTGTTTTTATTCCATGACAGTTGTGTTAGACAGCTTTATTGAAACCATGAAATGACTTGTTGTGAGGCATCAAGGTTTGCCAGATGTGTACAGTAGTGAGATGGATGTCAAACATCTACATGTGGGTTTGCTGGCTTTCATCCATGGTTGATACACTGCAATGTTCAAGGTGTCCGAATTATGTCTGTCATTTTCTGGTTTGCACCATATAACCACTGTTGATTTATTGCATCTGTTGTGATATGCTTTGCTGGCTGTTATTCTGTATCATGTTTTGTACCTGTATGCAAGTTTAAGTGTAAGTGCTACTTGCTCTGTAAGCTAATACCAAATGCTTTAATGCATTCTGCTTTAACTTGTCTGACATCGTTGTGCCAACATTGAAGCTTTGTTCTTGTGATTATGTAGCAGATAACCATTGGGCCTTGTTTGTTGCCAAGCCAGAAAATATAATTAACAAATTATTATTTTAAAAGCTCATTACATGGATTCCATTGTTTACTTCATTACATTGCTGGAGACTTTGATCATCTACACCTGTTTGATAATCGGTACAGAATACTCCAATCGTCTTGTCCTTGTTTGCTTTTAATTTTTTAACTTTGTTCTTTTTTCCCATTTTCTTTTTTTGTCAGTTTCCCATTTTTATCATAATCAACATTTTTTTGTTGTTGTTATACAGAACATTTATTTCTAACATTTTTGAGTTGCTTGCATCTCTATGTTTAATACTTATAATGAAATTAATATGCAAGTAATAAAGCTGAATATTTTGAGCTTGAAGAAGTAGTTTGAGTTTTGATTTCTGACTTGACTTGGTTATCATATCCAGTATTTAATTTAAAAATTTTTTTCATTTTCATGCCTCAGCCTTTTCCATCCTCCTGATATTTTGTTTCAGTCTAGATATTAAGAAAACATCTTTTTATTCTTCTCTATATTTTTATTTTTCTTGATTGGACTTTCATAATGATGGTTTTATAGCGGTTTAAGTAAAGTATTAGTTTTTGTGGTTTTGTGCATTTTTGGTCCCTTTATGGTTGACTATTTGACCACCCCACACCTTTCCCCGCCCATTCAGCGTCTCCTGCAGCCCCTGATTTGAAGTCACACCACGCCACTTATATATTCCCCGTTCTGAAAGAGGGATGGGCCAACTTGAAACTGATTACATATATAGGTCTGCAGTTGTGGGACTGCACACACATCTGCTGACCTCTCAAGACCCAAACATAGGGAAAGTTTTGGAACATGAGAATAAATCTAAGATGACTTCCCTGCTTAATCTAAGCTGAAGCTTATCAATGGCAAGCAGTAATGGAAATCGAACCAAAGGTAGACAGAAATCAGGCTGCAAATGAATGTGCCAGAAAAAAGAATATAAGGTGAAGGATCAGATGAGAAGGCAAGAAATGTGGGAAATTCATAAATATAGTTGCAAGTATAGAAGACTTTTGGAAGAACTTCATGTTGATCAGGATTAAACACAGGAATGGGTAAGGAGACGTGAGTTCAAACGAAAAGATGAAAGGTTAACATTGGCGGCCCAAGATAGTAGGCTACACAAACATTAGTTTACAAAGTCCATTGAACATGTGGGAGAAACAGACAAATGTAGGTTTTGAAAAACAGAATTGGAAACAGTCGCACATCTTGTTAATGGGTGTGATATGGAAAAAAGACTTTGTACGGAAAGGCATAACAATGTGGCAACACTGCTGCTCTGGGGATTGTGTAAATGTTATGGTACTGAAGTGGCTGAAAAACACTGGAAACATTGGCTCACACAGCATCACAAAAAATTAAGTCTACATCACATGGGATCACCCATTACCAACAGTTCAAAAGACAGATGTCAGAAAACCAGATATAGTGGTCCATGAAAAGTAGCATTGATCATTGAAATCTCTACACTCAGTGACTGCAGTGTCTTGCGTACAGAGAGAGACGACCATAAAATATCAGGATTTGCAGGCAGAAACAAGAGCAATGTAGAAGAAAGATACCCAGACATTTCCAATAGTAGTAGGGGCGATGGGTATCAAAAAATAATCTACAGTCATATTTAGACATGTTACCAATACATGTAACTCCATATGAATTGCAGAAGTCATTACTGGGCACATTATGGGTGCTGTGAAGAGCACTTCTGGCTGACATCAAACATTGAAACAATACTAATTTCATGAACTTTAATCGTACTTTGACTTAAGAATGGGATCCATTCTGGTCATGGTAATAGAAACCCAAAAGACTTGGAGAAATTAAAAAAGAGATGCCATGGGTACATATACAATTATAAAAAACTTACATAGATTCATCATTTTCATGTATTATACATATATAGTTGCTTTATCCGGAGTGGTGGTGCTGTGGTAGCGCTGTCGCCTCACAGTTAGACGTTGCCCGTTCGATTCTCAGTTTGAGCGTCTTCTGTGTGGCGACATGCGTGAATGGGCGTTCTTTCATTGAAGGTTGTGCGTTAGGTCTGGCAAGCCAGCACGTAAAAATCTGCTGCCAATCATTAGCGGACGGAGTTCCGCTGTGGCAAACCCTAACCGGGAAAAGCCGAAATACACAACATACATATATAGTTGCTTTCTTAATAATGTATTCATTTTAACATTATAAAGATTGCTGAAGTCCTGCCTTCTCAGAAATTCCACCCCTCCTCTTTCTGAACATTAATCTGCACATATTTATTTAGAGTCCATTTATTTCTGTGTAGTCTACTCCTTCCTTTTTCTAAATGTCCCAACTCCAAATCTTCTACCTCCTTTACAACAATCAATTATTTTATAGTTGATTTCATTTTTGATTTTCATTTTCCAGTAATTATTTTTTTGGCAGCCAACAGCATTAAACTTAATAGGGCCTTACTGTACTAGGCATTTCATTTTCTATATCCCTGCTCAAAATAATCGTTCCGTTATTGTAATCTGCTCCCCAGCATTTGTAACACAGCACCAGAAATGTGTATCTTCCTTAATTCTTGAATTGTTTTCTCTAGCTGTTCCTTAAATTGCTCTCTTAATAGGTATGTTGGAAAGCAACAGTGTCTCATTATTTTTATTTGGTTATCCTGCATTATTATCCTGCTCTTTATTGGTGCATGATCTGAAATAATTATTGGATTTGTTTCAGAGATTTCAATTAAATATCCATGATCCCGTGAAATATAATTTCTATCCAGTCTAACCCACTAATTGTACCTTGAGGAGTAATGTGCAAGTTCTGTCTGCGTTCCTGATAATTTCACATCTTTCATTACACATTCTCATATATCTTCAGAAAACTACCTTCCTTTGTTGTATTTTCCTGCTATGTCCTCCTGATACATCTTTACTTTTGCATATCAGGTTGCAGTCCTCACATACGAGTAATATTCCTGCTGGAAGCTCATTATTTCTCCCTTAGTTATTCTAAGCTCCTTTTAGTAGTAGTTTAGGTGGAATATAAATTGATGCCAGTGTAATCGTTCTCCCCTGGTAATAACCCATTATTACCCCAAATCTACCATTATTTTCTGTCTTTTCTTCCTCTATGATTATTGAAACCCCTCTTGCCGTGATACTCTGCTGAATAACCTTTTTCAAATTCTTTCTTTTCCAAATTCACATTCTCATTTCTATCCAAGAATGTATTTGTACTCTACACTTCTTAGTATAATTTTGATATACTTGATGTTATGTAGTCCAATCTCGCCTACATCCTTACCTGTGGGTTCGGAGCCGAACCTCAGCTCCGACTCGGCCATACTCTAGCTCAAAGTCTTTCAAATGGCTGGGCTAAGAAGGTATCCCATGCTGCACTGCTCCCTTTCCCCAGATCTCGTTTGCCGCTCGTATAGGACATGGTCTCGCTCTTGGCTGTGGCCAAGTATCACTTTTGTCTTTATTGACAGTTTTTTGCTTCAAAAATAAAAAGCTATTTTCATAGCTGTGTGTGTATGTGTACTGATCTAACCCTTGGTAAAAAAAATTGTTTCTGGTACTATTGTCTTTTATGGTGTCCCGCTAACTGTTTCCCCTACGGGCTAGGCCCGTTTCAGTTAGAGGACCTAGTTCGCCCCTTCTTCTGTGTTTCTTGTTAGTTTAGTAGCTACCTATCAGTTGGGCTAGGACCGTTTAAATTAGAGGATTTAGTCTTTCCTTGTGTTTCCTGTTGAGACCGATTAAGTTAGAGGTCCTGTGTATTTGTCTGTTGTGGTTTTGCTTAGTTTGCTTAGTTCCCACGCTATATATTTATATATATATATATATATATATATATATATATATATATATATATATATATATATATATATATTAACGGTTGACTTTTTTTTTTTTTTCTTTCACCATGTCTAAGGATACGAAAGAGCATAAGCCCTCAGGCTTTAAGAAGTGTACTAAATGTGGTTCTAAGATGTCTATCACTGATGGACACACTCTCTGTGTTTATTGTCTGGGGGCTATTCACCTCCAGGAATCTTGTACTTTTTGCCATGCATTTAGCCCTTGTGTTCTTCAGGAGAGGAAGAATAAACTCATTTTGAAAGGACTTTTGAAACCCTCCTTTGAGGAAGATTTGGGAAGGGCTTCTAGCTTTAAGTCCTCTCCCTCTAAGGCTAAAACTTCTAAGGCAAAAAAGCATTCGCCGGCTACATCTGTATCCTCGGAGCCTCCGGAGAGAGTAGTGAAATCTTCTGTGGCATCCTCAGCTCCACTGTCCTTGGAGCCGCAGAAAGTTAGTATATTGACCGAATCTGCTTTGGCTTCAAGTCCCTCTGAGCCAATTACGGAGGTGCTAGTTCAGAGCCGGTCTCCAAATTTTAGGCCGGTCTCTCCTCCTCGTAGATCTCTTTATCTTTTAGGTCCTCCAGGACTCTTTCAGATGTGGATGTAGATAGAGTGGTGCAGAGACTTCTCCAGTCACCGGTTCTGGCAAAATTGTTTTTGGCTCCAGCCCAGTCGGCTCTGAAGCCTGTCACCCAATCAGTGTTGATACTTCCCCTCCTCCAATCGAATCTCAGCTTTCGGAGCCAGAGTGGTCGGCGCCGAGAGATGGCCCTAGGCCGGCTCTGATGGCCCATTCTGGCTTATCGGCTCCGGCTTCAGCTCCAAAGCAGTCGGCTCCTTCCATGGGGTCCAGGACTTATGGTTCCTTGGTCGACCCAAGGGGAAGGCCTCAGGTCACTTTTCGCCTCCTAGCCTCCCTCTCGGTGCTTCGGCTCGGGGAAGCCTGACCCCTGCATCGGCTTTGGACCTTGTCCCCTCTGCTTAGAGGTCTTTCATGACTGGTCGATCTTTGGAGCCAGGGGGACCAGCTTTCGAGGCCATGCAGAGCCCACTGGACAGGTCCTCAGTAACATCATTTGGTCCTGACACTCTGTCCCCTCCAGCTCCGGTGCGTGTCTCTGATCGCTCTCTATCTTTCGACAGCAGAGACCCAAGGCTTCAGGGATACCCCCATGAGTGGTCCCCTTATTTCTGAGGGCCCCTCAGTGTTTTTGCCTGAGGAGCCACCCAGAAAAAGAACATGCAAGAGGAAGCACATTGACTCCCAAGATGAGTCTCTCACGTCAGACACCGACATCAAAGAATTGGAGGGGGTCCCCCAAGTCATCCTCCGAGGATGTCTGTTTCTCTGACATCCTGGAAATTTTGAAGCAGAGGGGTGACTGGCCTGCTGAAGCTCCCTCCAAGGAGGAGTCAGTGTTCCTGAAGGACTTTGGGGCTCAGCCCTCCGCCTCCTGTGTGTCTCCACCCTTCAACGAGCTTTTAGATCTGGTTTGTCGAAGGGTGTGGGAAACCCCTGACTCTGTGGAACCAGTCCCCAGGAGACCCAACAAATTCTTGTCCAACCCCCTTTGACAAAGAGTTTATATCCAAGGGAGATCCTGTAGATGCCATGGTGGTGGCAGCGGCCACCAAGAAGGAACTGGCTGAGACTTCGTCTACCGTCCATCCTCCTAACAAGGAGTCTAGGACCATGGGCCGGTACGGGAAGCGTATGTTTTCTTCAGCGACCTTTACACTGCGGTCACTGAATTACTTATCTCATTTTACATGGCTCCAAAGAGATCTCCTGAAAGAGCTTGGAGATAATCTACAGGGTAACGTTTCTGATGCAGTGGCTCAGAAGGTCAACGCTCAAGATGTCTACCCTCAACACTATTGCTAACTCCTCCATGAGGCTGATCTCTTATGCAGCCGAAGGAGCGGGTAGGGCAGCGAGTTCAGGAGTTGCTCTTAGGAGACACTCCTGGATGTGCCTCTGTAATTTCACGGAGGCCTTCAAGTCTGCGTTCACTAATGCCCCGTTTGATAGTTCCTCCTTATTCAGAACCAAGGTGAAGGACACTCTCACTAGGTGCGAGCAAGAGGGAAAAACTCTGTCTGCTGTGGGAGTCCGTTTTTCCCTACCCTCTAGGCCTTATCCCAAGACCCAGAGGGGTGGGAAGATGTGGTTCAAAAAATTGCAGAGATTTTTTCATGACTCTCAAGGTGAGTCACCCTCCAGAGGCAGGGGAAGGGGTGGTAATTCTGGTAGACACTGCCCTAGGGGCAGAGGAGGCCCACGTAACCAGGGAGACCGCGATTCCTTTCATGGTTCTCCCTACCAGCGCTCCTGATGGGAGGCCCGACTGTGCATTTCCGGAGCCAGTCAGGGGTCGCATTTCACTATACCCAGAGGCCTGGCAAAGTATAACTCAGGACCAATGGGTATTAAAAATAATTTACGGAGGATATCTCATTCCCTTCTCTTCAGCTCCCCCTCCGATCAAAGAAATCCCAGATGTTCCACCCAATCAAAGGGATTCCACAGCTTCAGAGGTTTTAAAGCTGCTAGAAAAAGGAGCCATCCAGCGTGTCCCCTCAGACCAAATCGGATTAGGGACTTGCTCCAGATTCTTTTTGGTACCGAAAAGAACAGGGGACCCGAGACCCATTTTGGATCTCAGCAGATTGAACACCCATGTACAGAAGTGCAAGTTCCGAATGGTCACGTTGCAATCTATTCTCCCATTGTTGGGAAAAGAAATGTGGATGTGCTCCATCGACCTCAAGGATGCTTACTACCATATAAAGATGGACAGGGCATCCAGAAGTCATTTACGCTTCTGGGTGGGAGCCAGTCATTTTCAATTTCGCACCCTGCCCTTTTGTCTCGCCACAGCCCCAAGGTGTTCACCAAATGCATGGCAGTGGTAACAGCTCACTTGAGATATCAGGGATTCCAAGTGTTTCTGTACCTGGATGACTGGCTCCTTTCTGCCACCACCAGGCATCTACTCCTACAAACCAGAGATGCCACGATCAAACTGTTTCAACAATTAGGCATAACTCTAAATTGGGAAAAGTCTGCCTTGTTGCCCTCGCAGCATGTCACCTTTATAGGCGCCAAGTTAGACACCATGCTCATGAGGGCATTCTTACCAAGAGAAAGGATTCAAAGTTTACAACAGCAGGTGTACACATTACTCCCTTTGAGAAGAGTGAAGACAAGATTGATATTCAAATTGTTGGGCACGATGGCTGCCACAATTATGCTGGTTCCTTTGGCGAGGCTACACATGAAGCTCCTTCAATGGCTACTCTTCACCCAGTAGTCTCTGCAACATCTTTCTCTTTCTCATCTCATGATAATCACAGACAGATGCAAGCAGGATCTACACTGGTGGCTTCACACCAGCAACCTCATTGTGGGAAAACCCTTCGTTCCATCCCCTCCGGTTGCCACAGTGACCACGGATGCCTCCCAGATAGGGTGGGGGGGCATTATCTAGGCAGGATAGTCCAAAGCACATGGCAGGAACATGAGATGCATCTGCATATCAATGTCCTGGAGATGAGAGCAGTGCTACTAGCGTTGCAAGCACTTCAGAGCTTTCTTCCTCTCGGGACAATTGCGATCCACACAGACAATATATCAGTGGTGTGGTATCTAAACAAACAGGGAGGAACCAAGTCTTCTCCCCTTTGCAGAGAGGCCATGCGAGTGTGGCAGTGGCTTCCCAACGTTTTCTTGTAGCAACGCACATTCCGGGGAAGTCCAGTGTGATTGACAACAGCTTGAGCAGAGCGATTCTGATGCCTCACAAGTGGTCCCTGAACAATCAGGTTGCAGAGCAGATTTTCCGCAGGTGGGGTCAGCCTTGCTGTGACCTATTTGCCAGCCCACTCAATACCAAATGCAGCAGCTACTTCACCCTTATCCCCCCTCAGGAGGAGTCACCCAGGGACGCTCTAGTTCACGATTGGCCCTCCGGTCTACTATATGCCTTCCCTCCTGTTCCTCTGCTGACAAAGGTTATTCAGAAAGTGCAATCTTTGGGAAGAAAAATTATTCTGATTGCTCCACACTGGCCTTGTCAAATTTGGTTCCCCTTCCTCCATCCTTACCTAGTGGATGCCCCCTGGATTCTGGACCCACAACCAGGTTTGCTGACTCATATGTCAGGGCAGCTCCATCCCTCTCTTCAGACCCTCCGGCTGACAGCCTGGCTCCTCTACGTCCATCATTAGTCAGGCTCATCATTTTTCGCTGAAAGTGGTTCATATTCTGTCTTCTTCCCATAAGCCTTCCACCAGAAAAATCTATTCCAGCAAATGGAAGAGATTTTCCATCTGCGTGCATGCAAGACAATTTGATCCTTATACAGCTCCAATTTCATCAGTCCTGGAGTTCCTTCAACCAAGGATCAGTGGCCGCAACTATTAAAGTCCATTTGGTGGCTATTTCCACTTTTCACAACGCTGATGAGCCTAGTCTCATGGCACATAGACTTTGTACGGCATTCCTGAAGGGCACTATGCTGCTTCGTCCTCCCTTTTTTGAACCAGTTATGCCTTGGGACTTAAATTTTGTTCTACAATATCTCACTTCACCCCCCCCTTCGAACCTGCAGCCACTTGTGATTTAAAATATTTGACTTAGAAGACAATCTTTTTAGTAGCCATCACCTCAGCCAGACATGTCTCGGAGCTTCAAGCCTCATCAGTTAGACCACCTTACTTGATTTTTCATAAGAACAGGGTTTCTCTCAGACCAAACCCTTCCTTCCTACCGAAAGTGGCTTCCGTCAGTAATGTAAACCAATCCATTGAACTACCTGTATTCTTTCCAGAGTTCTCGAACAAGGCAGAATTTAGATTTCATCAGCTGGATGTGCACAGACAATTACAATTCTATTTACATAGAATGAAGGATCTCAGAAAATCAGATCAGTTTTTCATGTTCAGAAAACAGGATTGGGTCTTCTGTTTCCAAAGTCACTTTGTCCAGATGGATTTCTAGTTGTATTTCATTCATTTATGCTTCAAGTGGCAAGGATTTACCATTTCGAGTGAAGGCTCATTCTACCCGATCTGTGTCTACATCTACAGCTTTTCAGGCCAGGTTGTCTATGGATATTTGTGCTGTGGCTACACGGGCATCTCCTCACACCTTTGTTACTCACTAGAAGTTGGATTTGGTGTCCAGAGACTGGTCTTCCTTTGGTTCAACAGTGCTCAGGAGTATTTTCCACTGAGCCTCACAGGATTCAGGTGCTGGGGACGCAGTCCAATGGGTAAGAATGTAGGCGAGATTGGACTACATAACATTAAGAAGTTATGTACTCACCATAACATTCGATGTATGTAGTCCATCTCGCCTCACATTCTTTCTTACCCCCCCTCCTTCCCCCATCCTGGAGGACCTAGGGGTTAGGTATGGTTTCAAATTCCTTTCTGGTTAGTGTGTTCTTCCTTAACGTTCAATGTATGTAGTCCATCCCGCCTCACATTCTTACTTACCCCCCCTCCTTCCCCCATCCTGGAGGACCTAGGGGTTAGGTATGGTCTCACATTCTTTTCTGGTTAGTACGTTCTTCCTTAAAGTTCGATGTATGTAGTCCATCTCGCCTCACATTCTTACTTACCCCCCCTCCTTCCCCTATCCTGGAGGACCTGGGGGTTAGGTATGGTTTCACATTCCTTTCGGGTTAGTATGTTCTTCCTTTAACGTTCGATGTATGTAGACCATCTCGACTCACATTCTTACTTACCCCCACCCCCCTCCTTCCCCCATCCTGGAGGACCTAGGGGTTTGGTATGGTTTCACATTCCTTTCTGGTTAGTATGTTCTTCCTTAATGTATGTATGTAGTCCATCTCGCCTCACATTCTTATTTACCCCCCCCCTCCTTCCCCCATCATGGAGGACCTAGGAGTTTCGGTATGGTTTCACATTCCTTTCTGGTTAGTATGTTCTTCCTTCTCTGTATGTTGTTGTATGTGGAGGAGTGAATGATTAGCTCGCAGCAAACAATATCTGGGGAAAGTGAGTAGTGCAGCATGGGACATCTCCTTAGCCCAGCCAATTGAATGACTTTGAGCTAGAGTATGGCCGGGTCGGAGCCAAGGTTCGGGTATGAATGTGAGGCGAGATGGATTACATACATCGAACGTTATGGTGAGTACATAACTTCTTTTTTCTTGTCCATGTCTATAATACTATTCACATTCAAAAATCTTATAAGACTTTTAGGGTAGATTCTGACTGATGACTCTATTCACATTCAAAAATCTTATAAGACTTTTAGGGTAGATTCTGACTGATGACTCTATTCAACTTCTTTCAGTGTGTAACACAAACCATGGACAAATGGGCATGCTGCACATGCAGCATACCTTGACCTTGCTAAAGCATTTGATACGGCACTACATGGTAAAATAATTAACATGCTAATTGTGCTCTACATTGATCCCTATGTGCTTGGTTCCATGGTAAATTGGCAGAGGGACAGAACCAATACAGTGAGGGTGGCAGGTGTGTCCTCAGAATACATGAAGGTAACCAGTGTATTCCTTCATAGTTTCATAGGTAAGTACTAGGCTGTCTGCCCAAGGGCATTTACAAGCCTAGCCAGAATGTGTTGGCTTTCACCACCCCCTTAGATTAGTTCCCTGTGCCTCTGTCCAGCAGAGCCATTAGTTCCCTGTGCCACTGTCCAGCAGAGCCACTGCAGTTATCCCAGGGTTAAATTTTCTGTTTCCCATCCACCCGTCAAGGTTTCTTTTGAAGAGCGTTAGTGAGGGGCTCTGCCTGATGTATATTGGAATCCTGTTCCAAAGCATGGGGAGTGTTTGGGACAGGAATCTATCCCTCCAGCATGTCCTATTTATAGTTGTGATGAGGTTTATATCTCTAGAGCGTGTGGCTCTCCGGGATTTGTTTTTTTTTTTTTTAGGTGGAGCATGTCCATCAATTCTGGGTTGGACATGGCCTTGTATGTCAGGCAGAGATCCTCTCTGAGTAAGCGGTATACAACCGAGTAGAGCTGAAGTTTCTTGAGTCGGGCTGCATAGGGCATCTGTTTGAGGCCAGTAATCCTCTTGGTGAGGTACTTTTGTGGTCTTTCCAACTGTTGCAGGTGTCTTGTAAGGTACAGCCCAAATGGGGCCTTGTATTCTATGATGGGTCTAATGAGTGATGAGTAGAGAGGCACAATAACCTCTCTTGTTCTAGATGCGAACCCTTTTTGATTAGGTGGGCCACATAGAAGGATTTTGTAACCATCTTGGCAATATGATTATCAAAGGAGAGATTACCATCTACTTGGGTCCCCAGATCCCTCATTACATTTTCTGTATTTAGGGGACTACCACCTATGTGGTAGTTCACGGGTACTTTATTTTTTCCAAAGGGGATGACTATGCACTTTTTGGCATTTAGCTTGAGGCCATGATTTTGACACCAAGTATCCGTCTCAGTGAGACCCTTCTGGAGGGTGTATCAGCCGGAGAATCAATTATGGCCTCTAGTTTGCAGTTGTCTGCGAACTTGGTCAGCCATAGTCCTCCTATGCTTGCCTGTACCTCTGAGAAGTATATACCGAGCAGGAGGGGTCCTAGGACTGAGCCCTGGGGGACACCACTTGTAACCAGTTTAGAGTCTGACGTAAAGCCTGCGTCTCTCAGCATGTGAGTTCTATCCATGAGCCAGTTGGCAACAGGGACCCATGCTTTGACCTCTGCTATTTAGCATATACTTGCCTGATCTCCAAATCAAAATCAGTGATCTGTAGTTAACCAAGTTTATGGATGATTGTAAACTGCGTGTCCTCTTCAAATCCCCTTCTGACATGCAGAAGCTACAGCTTGAATTTTTACATGTTAATAGTGGATGCACATAACAGGCTAAAAGTGAATGCTGAAAAGTATAATGTCTCATTCAGTAAACAGCCCTTCAATCCAGCTTATAGCATAGCTAGCACCCACTTCACTCCACACTGAGGTGAGGAACCTTGGAGCATGGATAGAGAATTCCCTTTCCTTTGTGCATCATGTTGCAACAGTGGTTAGGGAGTCCTTTTCTCTGGCACTACTGATCAGAAAGGATATTTTCTAGATCCAAAGAAGTCCATACCTGTCTCTGTATTCTGCACAGATCAGGCCCATAATAAAATATGATGCCAACTTTGGGATACATTTTACTAGAAATATCAGCCAGTTGGAGAAAGATTTTGTGGCTTCCTTAAAAATGGGCCTTCCAGTAGTGGTGGGAAGCTCTCTCTCTGTCTTCAATGTCCTGTAGATTCCTTAGAGGCAGTCTTTGCCTTTGCGTTTTGGTTATTGGGTATCCAACATTCCAGGATCTGTTATAAAACAATCTAGGAAATGCTAAATCAGAGATCTGAGCCTGTTTCAGCATAACAGATCATGGTGCTGGGGGATTAGTCATGAAACAACTACCTCTTTTCTCAAAGTTCCACTCTAAATGTGATGTACTAGTTTACTTTGTATAGAGTTGGATACTTCATAAAGTAAGGTCCCTGGCATGACTGGCAGATCGCTCATTGAAAAAGGAAGGGAAGTCAAAGGGAGTGAAATGGTAAAGATGTAAGTGACCACATCATATGAGCCAGATAACTGACTTGTATTTTCTATGGTAGCTATGAATAGGATGAATTACAGAGCAATGTTGTGTATTAATTTCCTAACCTAGCTAAAGGATTTATAATTATCTTTAGCTGCTGAGGCCAGGCTGAAAGTTCATGGGGTCCTTTAATAGACTTGATAGCGTGTTTCAGTTTTATGCTTTGATGTTTTCCTTGAAGATGAGTTTTGGATCTGTTATACAAGAAGAAGTTTCTTTTGTATTTTGCATTCGACCACCAGTGTGGGTTTATATTTGGAATACTGATGCCTCATTCTGGTAGGGATTACATTCTCTGTCTGTCTGTCTCTCTCTGTCTAAATTGTTCTTAATGGGTACAGAATTCCTTAGTGAAAATTACTGATGTATTGAAGTCAGTGGAGGTGTGCAGTTATAAGAGTATTTTATCATAGAGTAAGTTGAGGGTAGTCTTTTAAACTCTTTGGGGGTTTATTGTATAGGCTTTTGGGAGTTTAAAGAAGAGGGTCACAAGTTTGTGGTTAGACCTCCCTTGGTGGGAGATACCATAGGAGGCTCTATTTGTAAGGATCAGATCAAGAATGCTGTGTTCTCTAGCAGGTGTGTTCACCAACTGTTCAGTATTGGGCATAGCCTACTTTTTAGGTATAGGTATTTCATTTAATTGAAAGGTAGTTTTCTCCCAAAATAATGCATTTTTGGGGAACGCGTTTAAAACACTGAGAAATCTTACATAGTCTTCAGGGCACAAAGATGGTGTTTTGTAGCATAATTAATCCTGTCTAGAGTGCTCTGCAGTTAAGTGAGTTCAGTTTGTGGATACCCAAGGGTCTTCCCAGAGGTAATGTGTTCTTGACAAATTTGGAGTCTCCACCACAACTGTCATTGGGTCTGAAGACAAAGTGCAAAACTAAGGTATAGAGGGAATGCTGTGCCTGTACATTTAAACCAAGTCCCCATAATCACACAGTTCTGGATGCTTTCCAAATGCAGGCCTGCTTAAAGAACATGTAATTTGTTTAGCCTTCTATCTTTGGAGAACCAGCTTAATGTGATCCAGTTTCTGGACTCATATGCTGGAATGTCCATAAACTTTATGCTTCCTAAAAAAGGCACTGGGATGGCATCATAGGCTTTAGCCACTATGTGGAAACTTTGGGATGAGTGGTGTAGGCCATCCTTAGTAAAGCAGGCTGGACTGCCTGGCATCTTGTCCCATGCTGCCACATACTGGATTGTCCTAGAGTAACACCAGCTGTTTTGAACCTTTGTTTCCTTTAAATTTAGGTATGAAGGTAAATTAATGATTTCACTTAGAACCACTGTCTCACCTGCATTTGTAATATACGTGGAATGTTTTAATACATATATATTGGCATTTTCTTTTGTTGGGAATGTCCGACTGAGTAGTGTCCTTCGTCAGTGGAGGCCTGGGGAGAAAGGCTCGATTTTATACAGACATTTGCATTGTTCATAATTTACAGTCAGTTCGATTCATGAGCATGCATTACCTCACTTACAAATATTGTTGATTTAAAATAAGATGTTCTTCGTGTTAGACTGTTGCAGTCATCACATTTGGGTTATCTGCTTGCAGTAGCCCTCAGTCAGCCTGATTATCAAAGTCTTGGATCCTGCGTCGGTTGCGGTCTCATCTTCCATGACGTCAGGTCATCAGGGGTATAAAGCATGCAGCCGACGCCATTACATCGGTCTTTCTTGCCGTGAGGTGCCTGAAGCAGAAGCAGTTCGCAGGTGCCAGTTGGGCCGTCAACTGAAATTTTCATTTTTGAGTTTCAGAACCGAAGTCTTCTATTAAAGCTAAGTACCCCATTGAGGAAACCTTTTCTTGCTCTAAACCAATGTCAGTAAAAGTCAATGACTGCATTTCTTGTGGAAAGCAAATACCTCATAAAGATTTTCATTCGTACTGTATTCCTTGCCTTGGCCCTGACCACGGCGTACCTTCCTGTTGGTTTTGTGCCTTATTTAAACCATGGACTATTCATTGTCAGTATAGTTTCACTTCTAAATATTTTGGTACTCTGTTTAATTATCCAGATATGTCTTCGGTAAGCCACCCAACTACCAACATTCCGAAAAAACGCAAAGATAAAGACAGAGACAGGCCACCTAGGTACAAAGCTGCTGACGACGCTTCTCCTAAGCTAGTCGCCAGTTTGCCGGTAGTCAGTGAGGCGATTTCGCAGCCCCTGATACCCGCTACTTCAGATTCATAGGTCTCTACTGAGATCCATTCAGAGTCCGGTATGCCGTTAGATGCTTCAACTGTGAAACCTGTGAATGTCTCTACCTTGGATGGGTCCGGAGCTGCTGTGCAGGTACTGGCTTCTGAGGGTGTATTCAGGCCTACTGACTTGCAAATTAAACCAACACCATCTTCTTCTTCTTCTTCAAGGCCTGAAACTCAAACCGTGCCTAGGAAACTGACACGCAGACCGCATGGTCAAGCCTCTATGCCTAAAAAACAAATAAGAATGGCTGAAGACCTTAGTACTTTAATCAGGGGAAGCCAACCTTCCCCCTCTAAGAGACCTAGGACTGAATTTGCTTATGATACTTCTGACCAGGATTCTGAAATTTATGTCTCCTCTGATGACCAGGATTTACACTTATCTACCTAGGAGGATTCTGATGCAGAGGACTCTATTCCCTCTGCTTCTCCCCCAGAGGAATTTTCTTTTGGTGAAACCTTGCATACTCTTAGGGAGCATTTTCACTGGGAAAGCCAGGATTATTCTGATTCTAAAAAGAGGCTTAGAGATTTCTTACTCCTGCCCCAACACAGGCCTTTAGCTATTCCTCCTGTGCTGGACATTGTTGACAATGCCTTTTCGGAACTAGCTTGGCCCTTGACTCTTTACCTCCTGCTCCCAGAAAACCTGATAGATACTACAGGGTTCCTGATTCTCACAAGTTCCTTTTAAAAATCCTACTGCAGATCCTGAGACCATTTCACAGGGACCCAAGGGCATTAAGGCTACTACTGCCAAAAATCCTACCTCCTCTGATAGAGATTCTAGGGCCCTGAATAGATGGAGTAAGATGGTATACACCTCTGCAACCTTGGCCATCAGGGCATTAAATTGCCAGTTTCATATGTTCAAGTACCAGCAGCATATTATTGGATTGCTTAACCTGAAAATGATGTTGATTCCTGATTGTGCTGAAAATAAGGATTTACAGGATTTAATGCATTCAGCTGAACAGGTTGGAAAACATACTTTGCAATGTGGTTTTTAATTCACTAGAGGCATCTTGCAGGGCTGCTGTCACTGTGTCTGTACTTAGAAGGCATGCTTGGCTTAAGGAGCAATCTTTGCCAGATCATGTTATAACTAAATTGCTGGATGCTCCCTTAAATCAGGACTGCCTGTTTGACAACAAAGCAAAAGAAGTTCTTAAAAAATGGAGGAAAAAGCTAAATCTATGCAGACTGTTAAAGATTTCTTACAAGTGCAGCCTCCAAGATTTAGTAGGCATTGGCCCTCAAAAAATTGGTCTTTTCCTTGCCTCTTTCAGGCCTTCTCAGTTCAAACCCAGAACCAGCAGAACACCCAGGCTTCAGTCCCAGGGTACGCACAGGACTAAGTAGTGGGGGGCTCCCACTTCCAAATCAGGGAGTAGTAAGCCTCCCCACTATGGTAAGCTGTCTCAATGATTTAACTTTAAAACTTCCAAGCACTTCTCAACTGACTGCTCCTTTAGGGGGAAAGATTGCTCTGCAAGGAAAAAAACTGGGAACTCATTACCCAGGACAAATGGGTTTTAAACATAGTTTCCCAAGGATACAGATTTCACTTCCACACATTACCAACCCCAATTGGTTGGCCAGATCTACCCCCAAATCAGTGGGCAGAGGCTCAAAAGCAAGTACTCTCTCTTAAAATTAAAGGATATTCAGACTGTACCAGAAGAGGAAAAGGGACAAGGTTTCTACTCAAGATTTTTCCTGGTACCCAAAAAAGACAACTCATGGCATCCTGTCCTGGACCTTTCTATCCTAAACACCTTTTTGCTGATTCCAAAATTCGAGATGCTAACTCTTCACCAGTTGCTTTCCATGATAGGCAAAGATGCCTGTTTGGCAACACTGGATTTAAAGGAAGCCTACCTGCACATCCCAATCATGGAATCTTGCAGAAAATACCTATGCTTCAAAGCAGGCTGCATGCACTATCAGATGTTTTTCGTGTTTCACTGTTGCAGTCATTACATTTGGGTAATCCTGTTGGCAGGTTGCCCGCAGCCGGCCTGAATTCCAAAGTCTTGGGTCCTGCGTCAGTTGCTGTCACCTCTTCCCTGATGTCAGGTCGTCAGCGGTATAAAACATCTAGCTGATGCCATTTTCTTCAGTCTTTCTTGCCGTGCGGTGCCCGAAGCAGAAACAGTTCGCAAGTGCCAGTCGGCCAACTCCTGAGATTTTCGTGTTCGAGTTTCAGATACAAAGTCTTCATTAAAAGCTACGTACCCCATTCAGGAAACTTTTTTCTTGCTCCAGACCAATGTCAGAAAAAGTTAATAATTATATTTCTTGTGGGAAGCAAATACCTCATAAGGACTTTCATTCTCATTGCATTCCTTGCCTAGGCCCTGACCACGACGTTTCAAATTGTTGGTTTTGTGCTAGATTTAACCAACATCGGTACAATTTTGCATTAAGCTATTTCGGGCGCAGATTTAATTATACAATGTCGTCGGATAGCCATCCGTCTACTGGAGTTCATAAAAAATGCAAAGAAAAGGAAAGGGACAGGCAACCGAGGTCCAAAACCGACGACGAAGCTTCTCCTAAGCCAGTTGCCGGTTTTCAGTGAGGCGTTTTTGCAGCCACTGATGCCTGCTACTTTAGAGTCGCAGGCCGCTACCGACGCCCATGTGGAGTCGGCCAGGTTGCTGGAAACTCAAGGTATTGGAGCCTCAGAGACTATTCCCTCAGATGGTTCTGGAGCCGCTGAGCAGGCATCGGCTTTTGAGGGTGTATTCAGACCTAAACAATTATATATTAAACCGACTTCAGCTTCAAAAGCAACGACCAAAGCACCTTTAAAGGCAAAGAAACAAGTTCACTAGCCACATGGACAGGCCTCCATGCCCAAAAAACAAATGCTCAAAATGGCCGAAGACTTAATTACCTTGATCAGGGGTTCCCATCCCCCTCCTAAGAGGCCTAGGCAAGAGACAGACTATGAATCTTCAGATCAGGTTTCTATCTCCTCTGATTCCTCTTCAGATCAGGAATATTCTCTTCCCCCCTATGACGATTCTGATGCTGAAGAAGCTATTCGTTCAGCCTCTCCTCCTGAGAACTACTCTTTTGGGGAAACCTTGCATACCATGAGGAAGCATTTCCACTGGGAGAGCCAAGATTATTCAGAATCTAAGAGGAGGCTCAGGGACTTCCTTTTACTACCTCAACACAGGCCTCTAGTTATTCCACCTGTGCTAGACATTATTGATGTGTTTTCAGAGTCTAGTCTGACCCCTGACTCCTTACCTCCAGCTCCTTTTAAGCCCGACAGATACTACAGGGTTACTGACTCTCATAAATTCCTTTTTAAAATACCTGCTGCAGACCCAGAAACTATTTCTCAGGGTCCCAAAGAGGTTAAGGCTTCCTCTGCAAAAAACCCTAGCCCCTCTCACAGAGATTCTAGGCCACTGGATAGATGGGGAAAAAAGATTTGCACATCTGCTACCTTGGCTATAAGGGCCTTAAACTGCCAGTTTCATATGCTCAAATATCAGCAATATTTTATGGCACCGCTTAAACAGAAAACGTTGGTAAATTCTGAATGTGCAGAAAACAAAGAAATGCAGGATTTATTGCATGCAGCTGAACAAGTTGGAAAGCATACTTTGCAATGTGGTTTTGATTCACTGGAGGCCTCCTGCAGGGCCGCAGTTATGGGTTCTGTAATTAGAAGGCATGCTTAGTTGAAGGAACAAAATCTGCTGATTATGTCAAAGCTGAATTATTAGATGCACCATTACAGCATGATACCTTGTTTGGTGTTAAGGCAGAGGAGGTGTTAAAGAAAATGGAGGACAAAGCAAAATCTATGCAAACAGTCAAAGATTTTTTTACAAGTACAGCCACCTAGGTTTAGCAGACACTGGCCTACAAAGAATTGGTCCCTTCCAGTGTCTGACAGACCTCAAAGGGGCAGATCCAGACACCCTAGAGGCAGATCCCAGTCACAAGGCTCATACAGGTCTAAGCAATGGGGTACTTCTACCTCCAAAAGTGGAGAAGACATATCTCAACCCTACAGGAAACAGTCCCAATGACTTCCCCCTGCCTGCACCAAGCACTTATCTTCTGGCAGCACCCTTAGGGGGAAAAATAGCACTTTTTTCACAAAATTGGCACATTATAACCCAGGACAAATGGGTGCTAGACATAGTGTCACAAGGCTACAAGTTTCACTTGCATACCCTGCCAAGGGCAAACGGTTGGCCAGACCTGCCAAAAAATCAATGGGCAGAGGCTCAAAAACAAGTTTCATCCCTCATGGACATGGGAGCTATTCAACAAGTGCCACAAGAGCAGGGACAAGGATTTTACTCAAGACTGTTCTTGGTACCCAGAAAGGACAAAGCATGGAGACCAATTCTGGACCTATCTACTCTAAACACATTCCTGGATATACCAAAATTCAAGATGTTGACCTTACAGCAGCTTCTGCCCATGCTGGGCAGAAAGGCTTGGCTCGTGACTTTAGACCTAAAGGAGGCATACCTGCATGTCCCAATCAGACAATCATGCAGAAGATACCGCAGATTCAAGGCTGGCTCAAAGCATTACCAATTCTCTGCACTGCCCTTTGGCTCATCTACTGTGCCCAGAGTCTTCACAAAGTGCCTGGCACCAGTAATTGCTTTTTGCAGACAGAGGAATACAAATATATCCTTACTTGGACGACTGCCTCATTCAAGCAGAGAACAAGGACATTCTACTACAGCATCTGGTGTTTGTGAAAAGACTTTTAACATGCCTAGGGTACACAGTCAATGAAAATAAATCAAAACTAGTACCCTCTCAAGAGATGATATTCCCGGGTGCAAGCTTAAATACAACTGCCCAGATGGCTTATCTCACACCAGACAAACAAAGGCAACTGACCATCTATTTCAAGGGAATGGCAGCAAAGGCCCAATTATCTGCAAGAAAAATTCTGCAGGCTTTGGGCTTCATTGCATCCTACTAATTCCATATGCAAGACTGCATATGAGGAAACTTCAGTGGTACCTAAAAAGTGTCTGGACACAACATTGCCACAGCCTGGAAACAATGACTGGGTGGGCAAAGACTTGTCACCAAAACAAGAGGCAGCCATTCTCACTACCCCCAGCCAGGCAGAACCTAACAACAGATGCATCAGATTATGCCTGGGGGGCCCACACAGCAGGAAGAGGCATTCAGGGCAGTTGGTCCGCAAACCAAATGCATCTGCATATCAATCAAAAAGAGATGCTAGCTGTTCAAAATGCCCTGACAGCCTTCAAGGACCTAATTCATCTGGGACAACTACTGATAAAGACAGACAACACCACAGTCATGTGGTACATAAACAAGCAGGGAGGCACACATTCTTACCCCCTTTACAGACTAGCCATGACTTTGTGGGACACAGCATTGACTTACCAAGTTCATCTGCAGGCACAATTCCTGCCAGGAAAGGAAAATACTCTGGCAGACTGACTAAGCAGAAACCTCATGGATCCCCACGAGTGGCACCTGGATCCACAAGTCTTCAGCATGATGATAAAGAAATGGGTACGCCGGACATAGCCCTATTTGCCTCTCCTCACAACTGTCAACTAAAAAGATTCTGCACAAGGACTTATCACAGACAAGCATGGAAAGTGGACGCCTTATCTTTCAGCTGGAAAAACCTATCAGTATATGCCTTTCCTCCACTGCCTCTCCTCCCCAAGGTACTCCTAAAGGTCAGACAGGAAAAACAAAAATGATTCTGATTGCCCCAGACTGGCCCAGCCTGGACCTTACCTCAAATACCTCATCTACTGTCCCAACAAAACAATCAGATTCTGCACAGCCAACTCAGGACTCTAAACCTGGCAGCATGGCGGATAACGTAGCTATACAAAGCACACCTCTCAGTAAAGCTGTGATGGATGTCATTTTGGAAGCCAGAAGGCCTAGTACTAAAAAATCCTATGCAGGAAAATGGAAGAGATTTT
This sequence comes from Protopterus annectens, assembly GCF_019279795.1. Lineage (NCBI taxonomy): Eukaryota > Metazoa > Chordata > Ceratodontiformes > Protopteridae > Protopterus > Protopterus annectens. The sequence continues at coordinate 913,469,065 of NC_056728.1, forward strand.
GTGCTTGGAACCAAGCTCAAGGAACTGATACAGCTGTCCCAAATATTCCTCAAATTTTGCAATACTTAACTGAGATGCTGGACAAAGGCCTATCTTTTTCATCAATTAAAATTCATGCCTCTGCCATTTCGGCTCATTACAATACAGAGCGATCACTCTTATCATCCTTTATTAAGGCAGTACCCTCAGAGGAGCCAAAAATTTAAGGCCTCCAAGGAAATCACCAATACCTGCATGGGACCTCAATTATGTCTTGGAAAAACTCACCCTACCGCCTTTTGAGCCAGCTGCTACTGCGGATATAAAGTTTTTATCTTGGAAAACAGCTCTGCTCCTAGCAATAACTTCTGTAAGATGAGTGTCAGAGCTACAGGCTCTCATGGCTGTGGAACGTTTTATCATTTTTTATCCAGACAGGGTCTCTGAGGACAAACGCAAAATTTATGCCTAACATGTTGTCCAGTGTAGCCCTTAACCAAACTATTCATTTGCCAACTTTTTATCCAAATCCACAGAACAAGAGGGAGAGAATTCTGCATTCTTTGGATGTAAACAGACAGCATAGATTCTATTTGGACAAAACTAAAGTTTTCAGACGGAGCAATTACTAGTGGGATATGATGCAGGATCACAAAGAAAGGCGATCTCCAAGCAGACTATTTCTAAGTGGACAGGCCACTGCATTAATTTCTGCTATTCACAGCATGGCAAGCCAGTGCCTAAGGGCATTAGGCCACATTCAACCAGAGCTGCAGCCACTTCAGCAGCCTTTCTAAGAGGAGTACCAACGAAAGACATTTTAGAGGCTGCTACTTGGAGTTCAGTGCGCACCTTTATAAAGCATTATCATCTGCTACTTTACTCTAAATCCAGGGCAGGCTTTGCCACTGCAGTTCTGCAGGTCCTCATAGCCACTCCTAATGCTGTTTAGCTCCAGTCACCCAACCATAGCTTTGGGACTCTACCCAAATGTAATGACTGCAACAGTGAAACATGAAGAACATAGTACAGTTGTGTACACTTACCATAAATGTAGATGTTAGAGTGTATTCACTGTTGCAGTCCAGGTTACCCACCCGCCACCCCCCTTTTTTCTACTCAAACTTATCTTTCCTTCTCTGATTTATACAACCTATGTGGTGTATTTGCTTGTAGATGAAGGTAAAGTTTATATTGGTGCATGTATTTTTATATATAAAATTTGGCTACACTTTTAGGGGGCACCTGAAATCTGGGGCAAGAAAAACTGAAGAAAATGGCGTCTGCTGCATGTTTTATACCCCTGACGACCTGACATCAGGGAAGAGGCAACAGCAACTGATGCAGGACCCAAGACTTTGGAATTCAGGCCGGCTGAGGGCAACCTGCCAGCAGGATTACCCAAATGTAATGACTGCAACAGTGAATACACTCAAACATCTACATTTATGGTAAGTGTACACAACTGTACTTTCTCTGAACTGCCCTTTGGCTTATCTACTGCACTCAGGGTATTCACCAAGTGCCTAGCTCCAGTCACTGCATTTTGCAGGCAAAGAAATATTCAAATATACCCAAACCTGGACGATTGTCTAATTCAGGCAGAAAGCCAGGACATACTTCTGAATCATCTGGCATTTGTACAAAAGTTAACTTGTCTGGGGTACACCATAAGAGGAAAGAAATCACATCTGGTACCCTGTCAACAAATGATATTCCTGGGAGCAAGCTTGAACACAACTTCCCAGATACCTTTCCTCACGCCAGGGAAACAAATTCATTTGACAACTTACTTCAAACTAGTGGCCACAAAAACCCTCCTATCTGCAAGGCAAATACTGCAAGCCTTGGAGTTCATGGCCTCGTGCATTCTACTAATTCCATATGCAAGACTGCATATGAGGAAACTACAGTGGTACCTAAGAAGCCTATGGTGTCAACATTTTCAGGATCTAGAAGCAGTGATTCCTATCATACCTTGCCTACGGTTAGAATTCCTTTGGTGGGCAGAGGCCTACCATCAAAACAAGTGACTACCATTCACTCTACCCCCTGCTGCCCAAACCATAACAGACCCATCAGGCTATGCATGGAGGGCTCACCTGGCAGGGAAGTGCATTCAGGGCAAATGGAACCCAAGTCAAATGCACCTGCATATCAATCAAAAAGAAATGTTAGCTGTACAGAATGCTCTGACAGCCTTCAAGGACCACATTCTTCCAGGACAATTAATGGTAAAGATGGACAACACCACTGTTATGTGGTACATAAACAAGCAGGGGGGTACCCATTCTTACCCCCTCTGTAGACTAGCCATGGCTCTGTGGAACACAGCCTTGAGCTACCAAGTGCATCTACAGGCTCAATTCCTGCCAGGAAAACTAAATACACTGGCAGACGAACTAAGCAGAAATCTCATGGACCCACCCGAGTGGAAACTGGAACCAAAGACTTTCAACATGTTGATCAACAAATGGGGGAGCCCAGATATAGACCTGTTTGCCTCCCCCCAGAACTGCCAATTGGACAAATTCTGCACAAGGGCTACCCACAAACAAGCTTGGAAAGTGGATGTTCTGTCCTTTCCTCCTCTGCCTCTCCTCTCCAGGACAGACCAAGGATGATACTGATTGCACCAGACTGGCCACACCAAAACTGGTACCCCTCTTGCACAGTGTGTCACCGCTAGCCCCATGGCACCTGCCTCAGACCCCTACCTTGCTGTCACAGCAGGAGAGCCAGATTCTGCACCCCCAGCTTCAAACCTGGCAGCCTGGCTAATCACCTCATCTCTCCATTACCATCTCTCAGTAAACAAGTGTTGGATGTCATTTTGGAGGCAAGGAGGCCTAGTACTAGAAAATCTTATGCTGAAAAATGGAAGAGATTCTGTGCCTGGAACCAAATTCAAGGGATGGCCACAGCAGCGCCCAATTTACCTCAGATTCTTCAATTCTTAACTGAGATGCTTCACAAGGGCCTTTCCTTTTCCTCCATCAAAATTCATGCCTCAGCCATTTCAGCTCATTACAACACGGAACCACCCCTCTTTTCTCACCCACTGCTAAAGCAGTTCCTCTGAGGGGCCAGAAACTTAAGACCACCCAGGAGAGTCCCAAATCCAGCCTGGGACCTTAATTTTGTATTGGAAAAACTCACTCTTCCTCCTTTTGAGCCAGCTGCAACTGCAGAGTTAAAATTCCTTTCTTGGAAAACAGCTTTCCTTTTAGCAATCACTTCAGCAAGAAGGGTATCTGAATTACAGGCCCTTAGGGCATTGAAGCCTTTCATCATCTTTCATGCAGATAGGGTGTCCCTCAGGACCAATCGCTCTTTCATGCCCAAGGTGGTATTCAGTGTGGCTCTTAATCAGTCCATTCATTTGCCAACCCTCTTTTCTAATCTACAGAATAAAGGGGAATGGATACTGCACTCCTTAGATGTGCACAGACAACTTAGATTTTACTTGGACAGGACTAAACTTCAAAGGAAATCTGAACAACTGCTGGTGGCATTTGCTGCAGGGGCAGAGGGGAAGGCTATTTCAAAGTAAGCCATTTCTAAATGGATAGGCCATTGCATTCATTTCTGCTATAAGCAACATGGAAGACCTATCCCGCAGGGGATTACACCCCATTCAGCCAGGGCTGCATCTACCTCTACAGCCTTTTCTCAGAGGTGTCCCTACCAGAGACAGGATGAAGCTGCTACCTGGAGTTCTGTACATACTTTCACCAAGTATTACCATTTGCCAATTCTCTCTAAATCCAGAGCTGGCTTTGCCACTGCAGTCTTGCAGGACCTTATAGCTGGTCCTAATGCTGTTTAAATTCCTCCTCCCATCCTTAGCTTTGGGAATCTACCCAAATGTGATTACTGCAACAGTGAAACCTGAAGAACATAGTACAGCTGTGTACACTTACCATAAATGTAGATGTTGGAGTGTATTCACTGTTGCAGTCCTGGTTACCCTCCCTCCAGCCCCCTGACTTCTTTTGGCTATACCTCTATTCTCCTTTACTATACTTAAAAGCTTTTTGGTGTATTTGCTTTTTTGTTGGAGGTATAACCTTACATATATATATATATATATATATATATATATATATATTTAATTGCTTCCCATTAAGGGGGGCACCTGACATATGGGGCAAGAAACACTGATGTAATGGTGTTGGCTGCATGCTTTATACCCCTGATGACCTGACGTCGTGGAAGATGAGACAGCAACTGACGCAGGACTCAAGACTTTGATAATCAGGCCGACTGAGGGCTACTTCAAGCAGATAACCCAAATGTGATGACTGCAACAGTGAGTGCACTCAAACATCTACATTCATGGTAAGTGTACACAACTGTACTTTACATGGGTTGTATATTTTTGTTATAATTGTCATGAGGTGTATGCAGTTCAGTGTCAGTATCCATTGATCGTCAGGGTTTGTATAATAATGTTTGCTACTATAGAGAGAACAGCCCAAAGAAAGGAAGGAGAGGAGGAGGCACAAGAAAGATAAAGAAAATAATAATGATAGAGGGGCTATAGTTATGGTAACAGCATATTAAGTTTTGTGCAGCAGAGAGTTATGGCACAAATTCATATAGCTATTCCACCAGTTTAGCCAGGGGAGGTGCAGTTTGCAGTTGCAGAGCCATTTATCTATCCGGTGTTGCTTCAGTTTGCATTTAAAGTCTTTTAGGTTGCTTTTTTAAGTGGAGTGGAATGGTATTCCAGCTGTTAACAATCCTGCATTTTTGTTAGCTTTAGTTCGGGTGAGTAAATGATATATCAGTGGAGCATAGAGATCTCTCAGTGTTGTAAGGTTAAAAATAGGGTTGCCAAGCATCCTGGATTTTCCAGGACAGTCTTGTCTTTCAGTTTTGTGTCCTGGACAGTAAAAAGTTCCAAATTTGAGGATGTTCATCGTGTTTCACTGTTGCAGTCATTACACTTGGGTTATCCTGCTGGCAGGCTACCCGCAGTCGGCCTGAATTCCAAAGTCCTGGTCCGTCGTCGGTTGCTGTCGCTTCCTCCCTGACGTCAGTGCGCCAGGGGTATACAAGATGCAGCCAATGCCATTTTCTTCAGTTTTTCTTGCCCCAGATGTCAGGTGCCCCCAAAAGGGTAGGCTAAAAATATTGCTTATAAAAAGCATGCACTAAAATAAACATTACCTTAATCTACAAGCAAATACACCACATGGGTTGTATAAAATAGAGAAGTACAGATTAAGTTCCAGCAAAGATAAGGGGGATGGTGGGAGGGTAACCTGGACTGCAACAGTGAATACACTCGAACAACTACATTTATGGTAAGTACACAACTGTACTATGTTCATCGTGTTTCACTGTTGCAATCATTACACTTGGGTTGAATCCCAAAGCAGAGGTTGGGCGGCTGGGTCTAAATAGGATTAGGAGTGGCTATGAGGCCCTGCAGAACTGCAGTGGCAAAGCCTGCTCTGGATTTAGAGTAAAGAGGTAAGTGGTAGTGCTTGGTAAAGGTGTGCACTGAATTTCAAGTTGCAGCCTCCAAAATTTCCTTGGTTGGTACTCTTCTGAGAAAGGCTGCTGATGTGGCTGCTGCCCTGGTAGAATGTGGCCTAATATTTTTAGGTACTGGTTTGCCATGCTGTGCATAGCAGAAACGAATGCAGTGCCCTATCCATTTTGAAATAGTCTGCTTTGAAATAGCCTTTCCTTGTGATCCTGCAGCATATGCCACAAAAAGTTGCTCAGTCTTTCTGAAAGCTTTAGTTTTGTCCAGGTAGAAGCGTAGCTGTCTGTGTATGTCCAAAGAATGCAGAAGTCTCTCCCCTTTATTCTGGGGATTTGGATAAAAAGTAGGCAAATGAATGGTTTGGTTAAGAGCCACACTGGATACTACATTTAACATAAATGTTGGGTTTGTCCTTAGAGAAACCCTGTCCGGATGAAAAATGATAAAAGGCTCCACTGCCATTAATGCCTGTAGCTCTGAGACTCTTCTTGCTGAAGTTGTTGCTAGGAGCAGAGCAGTTTTCCATAAGAATTTTATCTCAGCTGTATTGTCTGGCTCAAAAGGAGGCAGTGTGAGCTTTTCCAAGACAAAATTGAGGTCCCATGTAGGTATTGGTGCTCTCCTTATGACTGCAACAGTGAATACACTCGAACATCTACATTTATGGTAAGTACACAACTGTACTTTCTGGCAGTGAACTGACTGGATTTTAAATGTTATCGGTACTAGGCGTAGTTTACTTGTTGCATTCCCATTCAAATCATGCTGTAAACATACCTCTCAACCGTATGCAATTCTTGTATTGTAGTAATTAATGAGTTAATTGAAAGAAGTTTTAATTGAACAATTGTGTATTAAAGTGGTTTGATTTTTGTATAAAGGACAAAAATGAATGCTTATTAAGTCTGATGAAGTCTATTGCTAGACAAAAGCACTTAATGGATGAGCTTATGCTGTTCTGGTGTAATAAAGCTGCATGGTGAATTTATAGCTTTTTGGACTTTTTATTGATGAGTGGTGTTAGTGAAATCTGTTTGTGAAATAGTTTACTTGTTGCACTGCCCATTCAAATCATGCTGTAAACATACCTCTCAACCATACTGAATTCTTTGGCATTTACCATTTTGGAGGTATAAATATTACGAATTCCCGAGTGGCCCCTTTAAATCATGATTTTTTTTTTCATTTCCATTATTTATGTACATGCTGATGTCATTGTGCATCGCCAGCATATTCCACGGCATTGTCAACGTGCAAGGGTATGTGTTTTGATGTCAGTGCCGCGAGACAGTGCCTGCAAGTTTAAGCATTCATTCAGCAAGGTTGGTGTGTTTAGTTAGATTCAGTAAGCAAGCATAGTTGTACCTTTCATCAGTCCTTGATTTTCTCTTATATTTTTGCTTTGATCCTGTTAAAATGTTTTATTTTTTTTTTAGAGATTCTTAAGATTAGGATTACCACCTTTACAGTGGGAACAGAGTATACTTCCGCGGTGGTGCAGCGGTAGCATTGTTGCCTCACAGCAAGAGGTTCTCCTGTTCCATTCTCAGCTGGAGTGTGGGGAGTGCCTTCTATGTGGAGTCTGCATGTCCTCCCCGCGGTTGGCTGGGTATTCGAAAGACATGCGTAAATGGGCGTGACTTCCTTGAAGGTTGAACGTCGAGCTGGCATCTTGTCGTTCGTGAAAATCTACTGCCAATCATTAGCGGACCGGAGTTCCGCTATGGCGACCCCTAACTGGGAAAAGCCGAAAGACAACAACAGTGGGAACAGACTCTTGGCCTGAGAGCAAAAGCTGTTCCAACTGACTCATTCCTTTAACCTTTTCTTTGTCAGACAGAAAAAAAAAAAAGAACAAGAAATAAATGGCTATTGGGTCCAGCAACAGGATAGTATGTTGGTTGAAGTTTTGGCTTATGCATATTGTTGGGATTTCAGAGACTGCATTACTGCAAAAATCGGAAGAAAACAATATGCTTGTTTGTTTGCAGAACTAAGTGGCATTTTATGATGTTACTAGGGAATACTGTGGTATATTTCACCGTTATTTTGCTTGTGTTTCTTCTTTCTTCAGTGGCTTCCTGTTGGTGTGCTGCAAGGTAGTTTTGACATTCTATTTTGACGTTTTCAGTTATGTGAACTGTTAATATTTAATTCTGAAATGTTTGTTTTATTATTATTATTTATATGTGTAAGCAGCACTGTTAGGGGCATTTAAAACCGCCAAATCATTGTAATTAATAGCTCTATTCCATTACATTTTCATTGTGATCATGAAAGTGGGCTTTAGTTAATAATCTGCTGCCTTTAATAGCTGTATGTGCCATTTGAACGGCATTTTCATAAATTAAATTCTATACATTGCATTATATAATGATGTGCGAGTCTGTGGAAAACCGAGAAAGTAAATCCCCCCATACAGTTTTTCTCGAAATGCTCTGTATGTTGAGTAACATGACATGCGTTGTCTTTTGAAGCATTTTAATTGTATTATATTGTTTAGGTCCTGTCTCCATCAAGCTGTAAGAAAGTTGTTTAGTGGGAACACACTGACATATTGCATTTTGTCATAGCCTGAATGCATTAACCATATGCGCACTGCAATCTCTGATTTTAATGAATTATTTTTCTTTGTTGACACCTTTTAAGTGCAGGTAGTATGCAGTTTATTTACAATTTATTGCTTTGAGAAACAAAAGTATTCACATAACTAATTTGCATTGCACAGTGATTTGTATATATACAAAACTCGCATTTTGCATTGCACAGTGGTTTAAATACATTTTTATACTGGTTGCATTTTTCTTCCAGGTAAAATTCAAGATTCATGTGCATTACACTTCCCATAATATTTTTAAACATGGCTCTTCAGTTGAAGGGCAAATTAATTTAAATAGCAACATTTTCTTCATTACCAGCTGCAAAAAAGCTTAAATAATTTGATAAAACATATTTTACAACAGTAATGTGACAGTTTTGTACGTTAGAAAACTGCCACAAAACTGCTCTAAAACATGCATTTTATACCGCAAAAGTACAACATTTTCCTGGGGTGATACCTTGAAGACCCCCCCCCAAAAAAAAAAAGTTTTCTCATGCCTTCGGTGCTATCAAAGCTATCATTCTGGATTTTAACTCTTAAAGTGTTTGCAACCCTAGTTGAAAATGGAGTGTAAAGGGAATTTTTCAGGGTTGATCAGTAGTTTGAAGACTGTAATTAATTGTGAGTACAATAGGAATTATTTAGTATGAGTGAGTTTATTTTAAAAGAGAGAGTGATGTGATCTGTATTGTTTAGTTGCAAATTGGCTTACTTCAATGTAGCATTGCTCTAGTTTGGCTGACAGAGAGGAGTTGTGATTGGTTAGGATAAGGGCTGCATATAATAGGGTGTAGAACATAAAATAAGTGCCTGTTTTGTCTAGCATACTACCTCACTTAGTATGCTGTGTTTTGTCTAGCATACTAAGTGGGGCAGTTTTACAGAGGCAGCCTAGCTTTAGGTATTTTTTATGGCTTGCTGAAGGTAGAGATCAAATTTTAGGTGGCTGTCTAAAATTGCACCAAATAGTTTGGTGAGGGATACCAGTCCTACATTGGTCTTGGATGACATTAGATTAAAGGTGTATTTTTAGGAGGGGGAGAGAGGAAGAGTTGGAGTGAACAGTAGTAGTTTGTTTATTTTGATTTAGGAGGTCTTGTTGGTACACTCCTCTTTGGAGCAAAAGGCTTTCTGGGTGAGTGTTTAGAGTATGGGCTGTGTCCTAGCAGCAGACATTAGAGTGGAGTCCTCAGTGTTTTGTACTATGGTTGTGTCTCTGGTTGCAGTGTTTAGGTCACTGATAAATTTAAACAGCAGTGGTCCTAGGATGGTGTCTTATGGGACTCTGGGTATAGGAAGGAAAGAGGAGAAATCATCCTGCCATTCCACTGCTTGGGACCTTTTAGTGAGGTCAACTAAGAAACTAGTTAAGTGAGAAGATTGATGGCCTATAGGAAAGGAGTTTACTTAGGAGAATTTAATGATTGTGTTGAAAGCCTTGGATATATCTAGAAATAGGGCTGACGTTAAAAGACCTGATTTTCTGTTGTGATTTAGTATACCTGTGAACCTTAGAAGAGCAGTGGCCATGTTGTGAATGAGTCTGAAACCACAAGGTGAGGGTGAGAGGAGGTGAAGAGAAGTAATATATGTAGTAAGTTGAAAGTGAATACATCTTACCAAGGTTATGGACAAGGTGAGAGAATGATGATTGGTCTACACTGTCAGCTCAATTGATGAGCCACATTTGTCTCTGCATGCAGTTCAGGGTTTCATGTTTTGAGCCTTTCACTCCAGCAGATAGTACTGCCACGTCTTAGTCACAGTCCTTATTTTTCATGAGTTGTGGTCGTTGGGGCCCTTGAAATGTCAGTAATCCTGGCACCTAAAAGGCAACTCACTATAACCCTCTCCTTGTGCAGTAGTGAGAGTGAAGAGTCAGTGTGACTGACAATAGTCCTCTGTCACTAGAACATTGTGTTTGCTGCTGTGGCTTATGAGGTTTAAGGTGTCACACAGTGAAATCTCTAGCTCAACTGGGTTTTTCTTCCAGTTTTACTGAAAGGGTTGTCTCTGTGTCCTTTCAAACCCTTTGATGTGGATGTTGGAATATTTTGGAGGCACCTTATTCTTTATGTGCATCAGCTGGGTTTAAATACCCTGTTTCTGAAGCAGACCTTCTCTCACTGTTAATGCTGTAAGACTGTCTTGAAATTGCCTTCAGCAAGGGATTTCCAACTAGCTGTTCAATTGGTTTGTGGCAGCATTTCACTTGGGCTTCTCTACTGTGATTTTATATTAAGAGGGCTGTGTTTTATTCATCTTGCGGCAGGAGGTGTTTACCTATTCTATCTGCACTAGGAAATGCACAAAAAGACTCGTAGTGTAGACACTTTATTGGCCAGAGGGATCATTGGTTAGTCATTTGTTTTTTCTGTGCTGCAGTACATTTTGCACATTTGCATGGGTTAGCAGTGCCCAGTACATTAATACCTAGAAAGCAAATTTTCCTTGTAGAACTGTCCATAAAACTATGCTGTAAAGCAGCAATATAGAGTAAATACCTTGTGTGCCAACAAGCTAGTTGGGCATTGAATGGCAATATCTACAGATTTAGTAGAATTCATTATTGTAGTTGTTAGAGACTGCGGTGGTGGGGCCTGTGGTAGCGTTGTCGCCTCACAGACATTGCCCGTTCGATTCTCAGAGCGTCTTCTGTGTGGCGACATGCGTGAATGGGCGTTCCTTCATTAAAGGTTGTGCGTTAGGCCTGGCAAGCCAGCACATAAAAATCTACTGCCAATCATTAGTGGACCGGAGTTCAGCTGTGGCGACCCCTAACCGGGAAAAGCCGAAAGACACAAACAAACATTATTGTAGTTGTTAGAATTTAATACTGTTTAGCATATCTGCCCCAACAAAGCCCCCTTATTAGCATGCACTAACAAAGCATGCTTAATTTCCTTCTAACCCCAATACACCACTCCCTTGTAGTTCATCAATCAAAGGACTGGACATTATGGATATGCACTTTCCTAATTTTTCTGTAGCCAGTGGATATGGGCAACTGTCTCATGTTTAATGACAACCACTTAATCCTTAAAGAAACAGTATACAAGAGGTGTACTTCACACAGCTGGAGGCGAAACTCTCTTCTGATGAAGTTCAAATCAATAAATTGAACGAAAGCGCCAAGGATTGTGTCCGCATCTTTTGTCCATCTTTCAGCATCTCATTTTATTGTTCTGTCCTAAAAGGTCACATCAGTTTGTTGAAACAGCACTCAAAACACCTACCTCTCCCATAGCACACAACACAGACTAATGTACACTGAGGTACTTAAAAGCAATCTTCCTAAGCAGCAGACATCACTTAGAATGCATGTTTTCAAAGCTATACCTCTGCAAGTCCAAAGGCACTTGGAAAAAGCAACACTTAACACCACACGTACTGTCTCTCTCAGTAGAGCCCCAAACACTAAGCCCCTAGGGCCAGCAAACACACTTCCCAGGACTCTCATCACAGAGGACTCCATTGTCAGATATACTGATGCCCCTCTAACCAGGCTGAACAAGAAGATAACTGTTAGTTGCTTATCTTTAGCCATGATCAGCTGAATCACACACACACACACACACACACACACACACACACACACACACACTCAGATCATTACATCGCAGTTACCAGTACGATTCTATCCTAGCCCATGTAGATGTTAATGACCTGATGTGTATCTCTGTGCACTATATGAAGAGATACATTATGGAGCTTTCAGACTGTGTATCTCAGGCTGGTATGAGTTTAACACTGAGCACTTTATTAGCATCACAAAGGATGCCACAGTATGAGCAAAAAATGCTTGAGTTCAACAGCTGTCTGTCTTTCTGGTGTCATTCTAAGTGGATCCAATATTTCTCAGCTTGGGAGTACGTGGTTAACAAACCACATTGGTTTTCCAAGGATAGTCTACACTTTTTCCCTCTATGTTTTTGAATACTAGATAAAACTTTATCTACTCCCCATAGTACCTTTTCTAGGCAATGCCAAATTGACAAACCTACTGACCTAGCAAAAGCAGCTCAACTAAATTTCAGGGTGTTACTGCTCATTGCCAGGAGCCTAAATAAAAAAAAAACTACAGTCTCTCTCCAAGCCCTCCACACACTGAAGAATATAGACATCTGTGCAGTTACAGACACATGGTTTAAAGTGGTAGAGAGCACCCTGGCAGTGCAAGGTTTCAGTACTTTCCACACTTTTAGACCACTAACTGCACAGACAAGGGCTAAAGGTGGAGGCATCTCAATATACATCAGTAACAAGTGTACCTCTAGGGTGGTCAAGCAGTGATGTGCTGGAGGTCGTTCACATGAAGATCACTATAGACAAAACTCTGCACCATACACTAGCCAGCATGTAGATCACCACCTGTGTTGCAAGAAGCTCACAATGCATACTTGACCCTACTGGAGACTTGCCACCCAACATAACACCCTACTAATGGGAGACTTTAATCACCCATATATAGATTGGGAATCTTAACATGGGCTCAAATCTACAAGTACAGAGATTCATGGACTTTGTAAATGCAAACACCATTGACCAAATAGTTGATATGCCTACTAGATGCTTTTCCAACATACTGGACCTCATGCTGATAAATATGGGAAAAAAATGCACCCCCACCTCCCCTCAGTATCTGCTCCTCCCTGATAAGGTCTGTCCATAAAGTTGTTGCCTTTGAATTCAAAATTAACTCCATAATCCGATCAAAACTAGTAACAGTTAACTATTCCAAGACAAATGAGCCTTTTAAGTGATGATTTGTCAAAAGTCAGTGCCTCTCCAAACACCCAGAACACAGAGCCTATGCTGAATTACTTAGAGAAACTAACTACAGCCATGACAGTGGCTGCATAGAGGCTGCTGTACCCATCAGAGGTAAGCACAGAATTAGCCCTAGAAAGAAACCATCCAGGTGTGAGCCCAAATTAAACAAGATATTATAAGAAAAAGAAAAAATTATGGAAAAAATCAGGGAGGGTAAGTACCATAAAGATAAAAGCTCAAACTAAATAGGCAACTAAGAGGGCTAATTAGGTCAAACAAAGACCGTTTTAAGGATAAGACAGCCTCCCAGGTAAAAGAAAAATATAAGGCCTTCACAGCTATGTCAGAATCCTTAAGGACAGTACACAACAGTATGCTGAACTGGTGGTTAACAGAGCCTAGTCAAAGTAGGTAGACAAATTTGGTTCCAACTTTACTCCTGTCTAACCCCCAACCATCCCCCCATAAATGCCCTCAAACATAACCCCTCCAGCTCTAACCTCTGGAGCATGTACTGGCTGTACTCACTAAACCCAAGAACGCTGCCTTAGTCGGCCCCAGTAACATCCCAAAATGCCTCCTGAACAGTGTAAAACATGACTTATTAGGACCCCTGGAATCATCATTTAACTATAGCCTTAAAACAGGCTTTGTGCCACATGAATGGAGGACTGATAAAGTCATCACTCTTCATAAGGGAAGACCTTCAAAAGATCCTGGAAACTACAGACTCATTATTCTGACCATTTCTGTTTGCAGAGTCATGGAATGAACTGTTATGGAAATTATCAGCAAAGGACATAGGAGACCTCCAGACACTGGATCCATGCCATTTTGGCTTTGTCTATGGAAGGTCATGCTGACTGAATCTGGTGGTGGTCTTTGAAAAGGTTGAGATGAAAATGGTTCATACTGCCTATCCAGATCTGGCTAGCATTTGATACAGTACCCTACTCGGGCACTGGCAACAAACTTACAGAGCTAGGTATAAACCCATTTATAACGCACTGGATTAGCTAGCTGACTCAGGAGGCTAGAATTGGTGATGCCACCTACACAAAGAGGCTGGTCACCAGTGGGGTCCTTCAGGGCTCTGTGTTAGGCCCACTTCTCCTTGGCATCTACTTCTTGAAAGTCCAAGACAATGTTAGAAGCCTCTGGGTAACCAAGTTTGCAGATGGGAAGTGGTCTTTGAATCCCCTCAAGATGAGAACACTGTTCAGGAAGGTCTAACACATGCTTTTGTGCCAAAGCCTTGGCTTAAACCTGAATACCAAGCAATGCATTAATAGTATCTTTTGGCAACCCTGGATAGCTACATTATCAATAAAACACCCCTAAAAATTAATTTGCTAGTCAAGGAAATGGGAGCTTATGTAGATTGCAACCTAACCTTTGACCAAAGTGTCAAAGGTAGTAGGAAAATCCTATGTTGCTCAACTTGTAGCCAAGGTCATGGCATCTAGGTCCAGATAGATCATATCACTGTATTTGGCCCTTATCAGACCCATCATAAAGTATAATGCCCCTCCGGTATGTACCAGATTAGACACGTGCAGCAACTGGAATGTCCACAAAGATTGCTTGCAAAAAGAATACAGGGAGTAAACACAATGTCCTATGTTGAATGCCTCAAAGCCCCATTTATTTACTCAGTATCATACAAACTTCTGAGAGATGGTCTTTGGTTGGCATGCAAGGCATTCTTGGACCCTGTTTTGATGAACCTTCTACATATCTGCAAAACATACAGCATCAGAACTACTAGATTAAAATGCCTAAATTTTGCTTGCAACATAAGTAGGACATGTTGGAGAGAGACATATGTCACTTACAGAATCCCCATTTTTTGGAATGGGCTTGCCAACCATGTGAAGCAGAGTAACTCTCTGTCCCTCTCTAAGTGCAAATTAGACCAGTAGATGGGTAATTGAAAATTCATCCTCTGGGCTGGTGCCCCTTCTGATAGACAGAGGTAGTCAGTAAATCACCCTGTGTATAAATCGGATTTGTTGGTCACATTTGGGTAGCTAGCTAGCCTTATAAGTGCCTTAGTAGTCATTAGCATAGTTTACAGCTATTAACCTTAGACTAGCTGTTGAGTATGACTCTGTTTATCTAGCTCTTGTAAGAAATGTTTGTGCATAAAGTACTTCTCACATTCTTTCTGTCCTGGTGTGCAGGCCTTTGCAGCTGTGCAGTGAGCACTGATTTTTTTTCTCTTTTGTTCTGTTTCTGTTTACTATACTATCCTTTGTTTTAACCATTTCTGACTTTTCATGCATGCTTTTGTCTAGGATGTTGCTGCATGTATGATGCTTCTGCAAGATGAGTTACCCTGATGATGGTCTCCTTCAGGTTTGCTTGGAACTTTGCCCAACTTCAAGGATTCTGTTTTCAGATGGTCAACAACTAGGTATTATAGTCCTGGGATATGTTCCCCTCCATGTCTCTACTGACAGACTAGACATTGAAAGTGTAACTCCTATCGTGTAGCTCTTCTTTTGAGCCTGTAGCATAAGTCATGAATGTACACCTCTGTGCAGTTGTGGCCTAAGCAGTGTAGTTATTCCAAAACTGGATGGCATTTATTATTTTTTGTCTGTTGCTGCCACCTGAAACATTTTGTTCAATCCATTTTTGCTTAGCCGTTATACTTTATTATTAGTGCCACATAATTATTTAAATGTCTTTTTCTAATTACCCTATGATCCTGCTTGGTTAGTTTTTGTTTTCATCATTCCTACTGCTGCTGTAGCCTTTAAGCTATATGGGGTCTGTCTTCTCCAAAGCATTGCAGCTAGCCAGTTTCCAAAAAAAATCTGGTTCCCTCCCATACCTTCACTATTACTGTTGCTTGATCAGTCCTAAGGAGGGATTGTGGAAACTGCTGTACTTGTCTCATTATGAAGAAGCACCTCCGAGGCTTCACAAGAGCAGCAGCTGTCCTTTCAGATTCATTATGGGGAATCCTTTTACAATTTGCTCAGTTTAAAAAAAATTACTATCTTTTTAGAATAACTGCTCTTGTACGAAACACCCTCTTTCTAATATTACAAATTATCACTATTTTTAGTCTTGGCTAATTTGGGGGGGGATACTTTCTTACGAAAATGTACTGCTTATGTAAACTTTATGTATTTTTTAAAGCTCAGTGCTGGGAAGCATTTTATTTAGGCAGGACCTTCCATGGGATCTGTTGGTGCTTGTGTTCAGTGTGTAACAAATTACCTGCCATTTTTTTTCTGTCAGTCTGAATTTTTTCAGGAGGGGATTCCGACAGAAATTTAGTGTGCTGCTTGTATAGTATAGTGTTTAGGGGGCTGTGACTGTGTGTGAAAGTATGCTGTTTGTGAACACTGACAACTTACCTGATTAATTCCAGTGAAGTTTACCACATGCAAATCATCCTCCCAAAATGCCAAAGAGCCCTTGCTGACTCCACAGGCTCAGTCAGTGGCTTAGCAGATGGTGGGTGAGTCTGCATTGGCCTGTAGTTGTTTCTCAGACCACTGTCTTACCTAGATTCATAGGCATTTACTAGGCTAATGGCCACAAGGGCCTTTGTAAGCCTGGCCTTGCATCCCAAATCTCTGACAAGTTCTGGTATCCCTGATAAGTGTAAGTAGGGGCTTGGGAAGTAATGCATTTACAAGCTGGGACCTGGGAGATGAACCATTTACAGGTTACCTGTGTCCATTAGAGACATAGGTGCCAAAACAGGGATGAATTTCCTGTTCCTCATCCAATTATCCAAGTTGCATATGAATTGGGTTAGGTAGGAAATCTGCTTCACATAGATGGGGAGCCTATTGCAAAGAAGAGGTAGTGTCTGGGATACATACCCCTCTCTCTCCATCAGGTCCTATTTATATCAGAGGTAAGGTGATTCTGGCGCTGTTTGTTTTGTGGATGTGCAGGACATCCATTAGAGTGGAGTTTTACAATGCTTTGTATGCTAGGCATAGATCTCCCCTGAACAGCCTATAGGAGACCGAATACAGGGCCTTGAGGCAGTCTGCATAGAACATGTTACTTACACCCTGTATTCTTTTAACAGAGGTAATCCAGAGGACTAGAGTGAAGTCTGGTATCCCACCTGTAACCCAGAGGGTGACAGGACTAACAAGAAATGGAGTGTAAAGGATTAGTCCAGATAAAGTTTACTTTAGCTACCCGATCTAGGAGACTTTCCATCTCTGTCTCTCTCTCTCTCTCTCTGATACCCTCCCTGTGGGAGGAATAAAGACACCTTCTTGAAGTTTCCAGTAGTTTATTCAGTTAAACATGTAGATGGATGAGTGTGCTTGTTCTAATACATTACATTCAACAGGTCAGTTATTTAATAGCAGTTAGACCATGGTGGGGAAGGTCCATGGGAGCTGCTTGGAAGAAAATCTGGGGAGATGGAAAAACAAGGAGCCAATCCCGAAGCTTAGAGGTTAGTCTCCTATTTGAATATTCCTGAAAGACCTCTGAAGGGTTACCAGCTCAGCAGCCTGTGGAACCTCATTGTTAATTAAGTGGTTTTCATTTTTATTTTTAAGTTCTAACAAAACGTTGACAACCCACTATGAGCTGCAACTGTAGAACTAAATTTGAGAAAGCACTTTCTCCTAAGCTTCATCAGGTCCTTCTAATAGAGTGCTTTACATTTTGATCATTGAAAGTGCCTGGCTATCACCAGGCTTTATTAGTCTGTTCTGTAACGCATGTAAAAAGAGAGGATGTGTCTGCATCAGTGGGGCTCATATTCTTTGGATATGTGAGCTTTATTACATAACTATTTCCAGTATATCACATATAAAATGAGAGTCTGTGACCACTTTAATGGAGTTCACCATCTCCTGACATATAATATGAAATACTAATTTTATTTAATTACTTTTGTTTACCAGAATAGTCTGACTGGGTGGAAGCCCATTTTCAGCTGTAGTCCTGGGAGAAAAGCTTCCAAAATAATTACAGAATTTTTCAAAAACACAAAATATACACATCATTCATGATCATTTACAAAACAACAAATACAACAGATTAGAATACAGAATTTCCTGTCAAAGATGAACAGATTATAAGAAACACAGTATACGCAATTCATAGGTATTCAGCAAGTTACAGAGGTTTGATTATGTCGTATTACAGTTGTAAATTAAATTGTGAGATTCAAATTTGCTCATTTAGTCGTTCATTTAACAGAAATTAAGTGATTAAGAAGCAGAAGTAAGTGACTATAAGCATGGAGTACACGTTGGAAGCATGTTTAGTAGCTGGATGGTGAAAAGGCTCATCCTGAACAGGAGCATGAGCAAAGCCAGTTGTTAGAGGTATTCTTTTAGGAGTTTTTTGAAGTGTGTGTGTTTTTTTTTTTTTTTAATGCAATGATAGACATGGAGGATGAATTTAAGTTCATCATCAATAGCCCCTAGTAGTTTAGTGCGAGTTTCAATAGTAATGACAGTATTAAGAGATGTTATGGTAAAGAGGGGTTTGAGAGGAGAGAGTTTTAGGAAGAAATAGAATGAGTTTTGTCTTTTTAAGATTAAGAATAAATTGATTTTGTGAGAGCCACTTTTCAGTAGAATTGAAGAAGTTTTGAGTGAGGGAGAGCAAGTCAGAGAGGGAATCAACAGTGATGATGATAGTGGTGTCATATGCATATTGAATAAGATTAGAGTTAGGACAGGCAGTGTGGAGGAAATTAGTAAAGATGTTGAACAGTAAGGAACCAAGAATAGAATCTTGAGAGACTCCTAGCTTGATTGGTGAGGAAGGTAGATAGAGAGGAGAGCCATTTAACAAATTGTCTGTTAGATAGCTGTAGAACCAGGAGACAGTAGAGCAAGAGAGGCTGAGGTTGGAGAGTTTAAAGAGGAGCAAGGGATGACAGACAATGTCAAAGGCTTTCGAAAGGTGTAGGAAGAGACAGGAAACAAGTTTATTATTATGTGTGGCAAGGGAGACAGTGAGTAAAAGACAGAAGAGCAGCAGCAGTGTTATGAAAAGGACGAAAGCCATGCTGGGTGGGAGCTGTGTGTTTTCTAGAAGCACATAGTCTGCAATTTGCTTCTGAACACATTTTTCTAGTATTTAGAGAGGGGCGACAGTATGGCGATAGGGCGGTAGTTGGAAAGTTCTGTGGATAGGTATAGTAAATTGTTTCCAGAGTAAGGGAACTGTGGATTCAGATATAGAGCAATTTAATGGGAACAGAAATGGGATAAGCAATAGAATTAGCTGTAAGTTTCATAAAGTGGAGGAAGGTTTGTAGTCAAAGGAGAGCAAGGCTTAAGCTTATGTAGGAGACATTTTATGCAGCTGGTGGAGACAGGTTTCAGAGAAAAGGCATTTTTGGAGGGTCAGGGAAGTTAGAGGAAGAAACTAGATAACCCTTATTGACACTTTTAGTAAAGTATGGTTGCTGATTCAGCTGGGGTTTTAGGTACGTTTTTGTCATTATTGACATGTTTTTTTTTTTTTAGAGAAGTTGTGAAGTCATTTATAGTTTAGGAGGTGAGAGGGAGATATGGTTTTATACCAGAGTTTCCAGGCAATATCTCTATCTTATGCACGAGAGCATATGTGGACTGAGATAGCCAAGGAGAACATTTTTATTTTATTTTACTGTAAATGTCCTGAGGGGGAGCAAGTGAGTTGAGTATGTTTAGAAATATGGAATTAAATTTTTGAATGGCAAGATCAAGAGGCAGGTAGGATAGAAAGGACCAGTTAACAGAAGCACACGTTTTTAAATTTTTGGTTGACATGTCATGACATGATGGGAAACTCTGGCCATTATACCATCTTGCTATCACCAGCTTACAAACCTGCACTGGTTAGAGAGAAACCCACAAAGAAACAAATCAGGGTATGGCCTAAGGGGGCTATGGAGGCCCTCCAAGACTGCTTTGAAAGAACCAACTGGGATATGTTCAACGAGGCCACCACAGTAAATCAGCATCTGAACATTGATGAATACACTGAGGTAGTGAATGGCATACATTTCAAACTGTGTTGATGGGGTAGCAAATGCCAAGATTATCACTATTAGAGCTAACCAGAAGCCATGGCTCACCCCTAATATATATGCAATTCTGACTGAGAGAACACAGCTTACAGGGCTAAGAACAAAGCAGCCCTAAGTGCAGCAAGAGGTAATCTGAGGAGTATAAAGGAGGCTAAGAGGCAGTATGGCAGAAAGATACAGAGCCGCTTTGAAGGCATGAAGGATGCAAGGAGACTATAGCAAGGCATACAGGAGGTCACTGACTACAAAATCAGGTCAACACAATGTGAGGAAAGCATTGAATTCCTGGACAGTTTGAACATCATCTTTGGTAAATTTGAGGAAAGAAACAAAAGGTTGGCATTAAAGCTACCCACTGATGAGAAGGATGCAATACTCAGCCTCGGCACAGAGATACTGGCTAAGGTGTTAAAAGGCTGTGCTGATCACCTGTGCATAGTGCTCAAGGAAATATATAACACCGCTCTTGCCATGGCAAAACTACCCTCATGCTACAAGTAAACTAACATCATCCCACTACCTAGGAAGAGCACTCCCTCCAGCCCTAACAACTACAGACCAGTCACTGTGACATCCACTGTTATGAAATGTTTTGAGCGGCTGATCAAAAAGCATCTTTCATCATGCCTACCTCCTGATTTTAACCCTCTGCAATTTGTGTACAATGCTAACCGATGCACTGCTGATTGCATATCAGTAGCACTACACATCTCCCTTGAGCATTTAGTCGGCAAAGACAACTATGTGAAGATGCTGTTCATAGACTTCAGCTCTGCATTTAATACGGTGGTACCAATGCAGCTGTTAGAAAAACTGGCACATTTAGGAATCCGTAAACATCTCTGTAACTGGATCCTGGGCTTCCTGTGGGGTAAGAACACATCAAAGTGCATCACAGTATTCTACAGGTATGTCTTCTCAGTCCACTGTTATTCACCATCCTGACCCTATGCTATGCTAAGCACAACTCCAACCATATCATCAAGTTTGCTGATGACACCACAGTCATGGGGCTCATCACAAAGGAGGATGAAAGGGGTACAGAGAGGAGGTGGCATCAGTGATCAGTTGGTGTGAGGAGAACAACCCTGACCTGAGTGTAAGCTAGATCAGAGAGAGTATGAAGTTCAGGAAAAGGAGAACAAAGCCCTCGGTGCTCAGGATCAATGATGAGTGCCTGGAGAGGGTTATGAGTATGGAATTCCTGGGTGTACACATCACAGGATCCCTCGTGGTCAGCAAATACCAGCCAACTGGTCAGGAAAGCACACCAATGACTCCACTTTAAGAAGGCTGAAAAAAGTTAAGCTTCCTCCTCATATTCTCTCCGCCTTCTATAGAGGTGCAGTAGAGAGCATCCTCACCTGCAATTCCACAGTGTGGTTTGGAAGCTGCACAGTTACAGATGGGGAGGTGCTACAAAGAGTGGTAAGGGCTGCATAGAAGGTAGCGGGTTCCATTCTTCCATCAATACAACATCTTTATTCTGCAAGAAGCATCCAAAAGGTGACCAAAATAGTACACGACAACACTCATCACGTGCATGGACTGTTTAAGCATCTGACATCAGGCAGGAGATCTTGAAGCATCCACTGTACTACTACAAGATTCAGTAATGGTTTCTACCCTACAGTGATTAGACTTATAAACTCTGGCACTAGTCCCAGGGGTCTGAACACTAGTCCAATTTTTATTTGTACAATATATATATATATTTATTATTTCCATAGTCCGTATTTAACTTAAGTGCAATATTAGACAATTAACTTAGGCATTTCAATCTGTAGTGGATATTCTTTTTGTATATGTATTGGTAAATGTCTCTGCTTTGTGTGTATTGGGAGTAGTATTGTATTTGTTATGTTTATTCCTCTACTTGTATGTGTTGTTTCACTTTCCTTTGTAATCTCAAGAACTGAGCTGATGCATGAAATTTTATTTAGGCTACACGTGTGTAGGTCTAAATGACAATAAAGTTTACTTTGAAAGTTAGAGTGGTTATAACCGTCACTCGTCTGGTCAGGATAAAACAGACAAGTGGTTGTGGGTTCAGTTCAAGCAGCTTTATTACACGCAAACACATCAGGAATGAGGCTTTGTAACTTAAACTTAAATAAACTTATAAACAGACTGACTACCACACTCATACATGTTAACACTCTGGCTGTTCTCTCAAAATGGCACTGCTGCCTGCATGTGCTCACTATTTATATGCACGTGCCTACATCTGGAAATGCTTCTTAAAGGTACATACACATGCCGTGTTCTACAATGACAACCTTTGAATGTGTGTGACCTTAGATAGTGAGAGTTTGATCTTTGCACACAGGTGAGTTATCACATATGGAGTCAGGAAGAGTTTTAAGATGGTGATACAGGTCTTGATTAGACAAGTACCCAGTCTAAAAGAGTAATAGAGTTGGAAGATTTGTTAAAGTGAATGGGTGCTGAGATAAGTTGCGAGAAGCCATGCAAGAATAAAGAGGAGCTTGGTGAGTTTGAAGAAAGGATTAGTCAATTTATTTATATTTACACCACCTAGTAGAACTGTTTAATTTGGAATATTATGAGATAGCCAGGGGAGAATTTGTTCTAGTAAGGGAATATTGTCACCAGGGGGCATATATGTATAGCAGCTATAGTTGGAGTTTTGAGGTCATTAAGTTTAAAAGCAACCATAAGGAGCTCTGCTAGGAGGAAAGTAGTGAGAGGGTTTAGTATGAGGGACAAGTGCAGATGATCAGAGTACATTATGACAACAACTCCACCTTTCTTGTTAGGTTGATCAAGTTGAATGATGATGTAAGCCTGGGGGAAGAATTTTTTTTAACAGAGATGTTAGGTCTGAGCCAGGTTTCCATGAGTGATATGTCAGGAGAGTACAGGGCCATCCAAGCATGAAATTCACATATTTTGTTTATGATGCTGCGTATATTGAGTGAGTAAATAATTAGATGTGTTGGAGAGGATGATTGATTAGAAGCATATAAAGCAGTCAAGTTATTAGTGGAGAGGTTGTAGGTTGGTCCAGGGTTAGGGTGTATGTCACCTGAAAGTAGTAAGGAAATGTAGGGGAAGTGTAGATGCGGGGGGTGAGGTAATAAAGGTGAAGTTTTATATTTGGGACTAGGATGGAATGAGAAGTGGGAAACAATTTTGAATCTGTAAAGGAGTGAGTAAGTGGTTTAGAAAAGAGAGGGAGATGTGAAGAATGAAAGGTGAGTAAGAGTAAGTTGGCTATAGTTTGTGGTAGTGGAAGGAAGGAGAAGAGTGTTAGTAGAGTGTTATGAGGAAAGATAGGTAAGGAGAAATAGGAGAGGTGATTTGGAAAGGGGGGTAGGATAGCAATGGGTCTGTGGTTAGAGAACTTGGTGGAGTTAACCCCTTTGTGCAGGGGAATAAAGTAGGATATTTTCCACCTTGCAGGGGATGTAGTGTTTTGAGATGGAGTGGTTAATTAGTATAGTGACTGGATAAGCAATAGCATTTGCAGCTATTTGTAGGAATTCTATAGGTATGTTATCTGTGGCAAGAGTTGTGGGTTTGAGCCTGGGGAGAACTTTTTTATGGTGAGGGTTTGAGCAGGTTGGCAGGAGAAGTTGTCACTGGTACAGCAGTCTAAAGTTGGGATAGTTGGTGGAGTACTGGATAGGAGTTTGTGAGTGGAGTTGGTAAAGAAAGAGTTAAATTGTGTTGCAATGCTGTCAGTATTTGAATTGGTAGATGGGGTAGGGGTGGTTGAATTACCAGGTTGAAATGAGTTTATTTATGGTTGACCAGAATTTTCTGGGATTGTTGCGGTTCTGTTGCTGTGTGGTAGTATAATGTGATTTTTTTTTTTTTTTTGTCAAGTTTGATTTTGGACTTTGCTTTGTTATGAAGTTACTTTTAATGATCTAAATGAGCTTGTTTGTTATTGGAATAGCAGACCAGGCTTGGTCCCTTTGATTCAAAAGTTTTTTAGTGTCTTTTGTTAGCCGTGGAGCATAGTGGGATTTTACTGTAGCAGTTCTACAGGAGGCTAGTGTATTTAGAATATCAAGGAAAGTGGTGGTAAAGTAGTCTACAGCAAAGTTGAGGGGAAGAGTTTTAAGTGGTGTCCAGTTGCAGCAATCTGAGTGAGAGAAAAGTTTGAGTATTGAAGTTCTTTTTGTTGTGAATTAGGTGGAAGCAAGATTGTCTGGGGGGATTGAGATGGTGTCTTGGTGAGGATCCAGTCAGGTATAGATTGCCTTTTGGTGGTTTTATCTATTCTAGTGGCTGTTTTGTACGACTTGTGAAACGCCATGTAAGTTGATGAAGTTTGTGGGGTTATCAGAGACATAACAGAGCCAATCAGTGTTGAAGTCACCCATAATTATTGTTTCTTCTGAGAATGTTAAGGATACCCAGTATAGTATATCCTTGATT
Source organism: Protopterus annectens (assembly GCF_019279795.1). NCBI lineage: Eukaryota > Metazoa > Chordata > Ceratodontiformes > Protopteridae > Protopterus > Protopterus annectens. The sequence continues at coordinate 913,493,353 of NC_056728.1, forward strand.
TGTGTTGGGGTTATTGCCAGGAAGAATGTAAATCGCAATTATTAGATGTTTGAGTTTATTTCTAGTTTGGAAAATAGTATTTCTGCATTGTTTAATGGTGGGTTGTTTGGGTCAATAAGTTTAAGGTTTAAATTTTATTTGTACATTATGGCTACTCCCCCACCTCGCTTACTTTTTTGTGTGTCAGCTGTGTATATTGTAACCTGGAGGGAGAGTTTCACTGCTCTTAATTTTGGGTTTTAGCCAGGTTTCAATAAGTATGGTGATATCAGAGGTGTATAGGGATAGGGAGGTGTGGAGATCATGGACTTTGTTGACTGTACTCCTTAGGGTCATGTTAAGTAGTAGAAGGTTGGAGACTTTGGGGGTGTTAATTCCGTAACAAAGGGGTGGGTTTTTAGCGAGTAAGATAAGGGCCAGGATTGAGGTGGATATTTGCGGAGTTGTAGATGGGGTGTGGAGAGTATTTGTTTAGTGAGTTTAGATAGCAGTTAGATGTATCCAAGGTTTGTTTGAGATATAAAGTAGGGTGGGATGTGTTTGTATGGGTAGTGTCCTATAAATGTGGTGGTGTACAGACTGGGGGAGATGTTGAACTTGACTGGGTAGGGTACTAGTTATGGTTTGGGAGGTGTAATTGTTGTGTATCTGATGATGTGATGTGGGATGGTTGGCAAGTATAAGGAGGACAAAGCTAAATGTGTGAAATTATATTGTTAGGTGTAAGATGTGGGATGGGGAAGGCATGTTATGGGAATAGACTGTGTGCGGTAGTTTGTGGGGAGTTAGGAATGAGAGATTTAATAGACAGAATGGTTTGGGAGGTGAAATTGACTGATGCAGGGTGAGTTTGGAAGTTCTAAAGGTCACAAAAGTCCTGGTTTAGTGGTTGTGAATAGTAGGGGGTTGAGAGAAGAGAAAGCAGTATGTTGTGGAGAGTTTAGTCAGACGGTCAGGTGGGAGGAGGAGAGAATAGGGTGTAATGGTGGTGGAAATGTGGGGAAAGGTAGAGAGAGCTGATAGACAGTTATGAATGAATAGATAGGTAGAAGTAGGTGGATAAGGTTATGGTTGGAGGATGGAGAAGATGAGTTAAGGTATGTAACTGGAGGGATGAAAAAGGGGGGTGATTAGGTTGATATAAATATAGAGGTTGGGGCAGAGTAGGGGAGTGGAGTGAGCCTGGGCATAACGCGGGTGAACAGAGCAGGCTGTAGCAGATAAGTAGTGACAATGGGAACTACTATTTTAATTAGATATGGTGAAACTACCTGGGTAGTTGAGGTTGGTCGTTTAAAATGAAGGACACTATGCAAGGGGAGACAGATTGTAATTTGGAGAGGTAAAATGCAATTAAATGATGGAATAAGACTCTACTAAGAGGAACTTTGCAAATTGATAAGGTAGACAGTAGATGAGTAGAAGGGCAGCAGGAGTAGGGGTTCGGTAAAGTGTTTGTAGGTGCACAGACACAGGAGAATTACAGATACAAGTTAAATATGTTAACATACGTATCCGCGGTAGTACAGCGGTAGCATTGTTATCTCACAGCAGGAGGTTCTGTTCGATTCAATTCTCAGCTGGAGTGCCTTCTCTGTGGAGTCTGCATGTCCTCCCCGTGGTTGAGTGGCTCGAAAGACATGCATGAATTGGCGTGCCTTTCATGAAGGTTGGGTGTTGGGCTGGCAACTCGGTACCATAAAAATCGACTGCCAATCAATAGCGGACCAGAGTTCCGCTGTGGTGACCCCTAACAGGGAAAAGCCAAAAAGGCAAACATACATTAACAGCAGAGTTGCTGCAGATTGCTTGTGGCTTGGTTGAGGTGGACTGATTCACTTTGGGCAGAGTAGGGGTGAGTTCCATATTGATGATTTGGCTGCTACTAGTGTCTTGTTGGCTGGATAACCACTGTCGCACCAAGTATGCGTAATATGCCCAGAGAACCAAAAATAATGTTTGCTGCAGCTCTAGCACACCACCAGGACACAAATGCTTTAGGGGAAGTGAGATGGGAAAAGATGTTCTAATATTGTCGAATATTATAAAATATGTTATAATCCCTTGCATAACAAAAAAGGTTTACAGTGTCTGCTTATGAGGCTGATGTACATGATTAATGTGACCAGTCCATATTCCTCCTCTTGACAAAGACTGAGCTTTTTATATGCAGGGGAGATGGCCACTTAAAACTACAGTAGGTGATTCCCATTTTTGAACAGTACATGCACCCACAGAAATATTGTGCAGTGAAAAACAAAGTTGTAGTGTTTTATTTTTATTTATTTATTTTTTTAACAGAGCTCATGGGTGTGCACAAGTAGTAAAGTTTGAGACTTCAGAACCTTTTGTGTAGGCTTTCTCTGCCCATGGAGTAAAAATCCAACAAGTGGTGAACTGCAGAGTATACAAACACTTTTAATAAACATAAGGAACTCCCATCTTCTTTGAGCATAGGCAAATTGTACCTGTGGTGTAAGGAATATAGCAATGTGGAGTGCTGCCTTGGAAAAACAATGTTCATTGTATTGCAGGTTGTAGAAATGTTGTTAAATGCAGACCCAGTGGCTAGAGTATCTATACATGGTTGCTGTGGGGTAGCTGCAGTCAGATGTGGAATGCTATTGGTCCCAGAGCATGGTTTTATAGTACTCCAGTCTAGGGTCTTCACTTTCAAACTTCTTTCTGAGTCTAGGAGTTAATAAGGGCTCTTCTGTTCAGATTCTTCCTCTATTCAGGTCCCAGGTGATAAAGTTAGTGCAAAAGAGGTCTAGATACCTCTGTGCCTGGCTTGATAAAGGGCTGGAAAATTGGCGGGATAAGGTGGAAGGGCAGTTAACCAGTCTCCTGAGAGAGGGGGTGGTGTCATGGGGCCTGGGGTGGGGTTAGATGATGTAAGAGGCTGATGTAATCAGAACGGGAGATGGCTGTCAAACTGGGAGGCTAGAGTTTAGTCACCTTTTGTCACTCTCGGCACAAAAAATTCAGATAACTGAAAATTGTTGTTTGTGCAGATCATGAGGTTTTTTAAAAAAAACTTTCAAACACACACAAAATAAATAAAGTAATAATGTGGTGCGTTTTCCATGTCAGTAGTTCACCTGATAAACCATGCTAATGTAGATGCAGTGGTCACCAGGCACCTGGGTTATCTCCATCATCCTGCATGGTTACTTTGACATGGAAGGCCCGTCCCTCTTTTTCTAGAATTCTTAAACCCCCAACAGAACAGCTTCCTCATTTTCCAGGAGTATTGCAGGGTCTTCTGGACCAGGGTAACATTCAGCTGCCTCTGCTGACACAGAGGGTATGGGGTTTTGTTCCAGTATATTTTTAGTTCCCAGGAAAGAGAGATCTTGTGAGACCTTTCCTGGATCATTCTTTTCTAAACACCTTTCTCATAGTGCCTTCCTTCTGAGTGCAATCTATTTAGACTCTTTCTTATGTTGTTTTCTCTACCCTTTCTGGTCTAATCTGAAGGAGACTTACCTTCACATTTCTATCCACCCTATAATCAGCAGATATTTGCATTTCTCTGTTTCTTCTTCTGATTTTCATTTTTCTGCATTGCCTCTTGGGTTTTCCAGAGCCCCAAGGGTATTCACCAGATGTCTAGCCCCTGTAGTTGCCTTTTGCAGACTTCAGGGTGTTCAGGTGTTTCTGTATCTGTATGACCTCTTGCTGCAGGCTCCATCTCATTACAAGCTTGTGCAGAATCTTCATTTTACTCAGCTTCTGTTGCACAGCCTGAGGTTCACTTTCATTCTTCAACAGTCAATTCTGACTCCATCTCAGGATCCCATTTAATTTTCCTAGGTGGCAGGTTCCAGACTCTTCCAGTGTTGGCATGTCTTCCAACTTCCAAGGTTTTATTCCTCCAAGTTTTTCTGTCCTTGCTTCTCCTGTCATTTCTTCCCCAGAGCTCTGAGAAACTCCCTGGCTGATTCATACCATCCACTATTCCCATGCTTCCCTGGACCAGGCTTCATATGATGAAGTTTCAGTGAGAAGTAAAATCAGTGTGCCTTTGAAAACCTTCCACTGCTGGACCATCTCATTCCTCTATTCCCTTGTCTCAGACAGGAACTTGACTGGTGGATTCAGCAGCTGTCTCTCAATCCAGGTGTTCCTTTCCACCGTCCTTAGCTGTCTCAGGAAATCTTCACAGAAGCATCAGAGCTGGGGTGTGGAGCTGCTTCAGGTACTCTAAAGGTGCAGGGCCTTCTGGTTACATCAACATCAAGGAAATGTGGGTGCTCATTCTGGCCCAAGGCTTTCCATGCACTCTGGGTCTGGGGTCCCTTGAAGGTTTATATGGACAGCACCACACTCATGTTGTAGATCCATAAAGGGGGCACAAGGTCTTGCATTCTTTGCAGGGTATAAAATGAAAAACGCAGTTAATGGGCTCCTCCACTAAAAGTACTGCCAAAAAAGTCCAAGTTTAATAAATCAAAATATAAGGCAAGTACTACTACGCTGTAAATGAAGCAACTTCACTTTATTAAAACAATAAAAATAAAATAAAACAGTATCATAAGCGCTTTCGTAAATCCCTTCATCAGATGATAAAACTACTAAAAATACTGTATCTCATATAGTACATCACAACCAATGAAAATCAATAATTTACCCTCCTTTTTGCTAGAGCTGGTTTTAAAGGGACAGCATGATTTAATCCTGGGGCTTTATCAGCTCCCAGTCTAAGTTCCATGTCAACACTACAAAGCCTGCGTGCACATCATGCAAGGAAACTGTTTTATACATCCTAGGACCAACAAGAGTTATTTTTTGAATATGTATGCTGATTGTAATACACAAAATGCTGTCTATATTGCGAATTGCCAGCAGTGCACTGCATATTATGTAGGAAAAACAAATTGCAGACTTAAAGATAGAATTTTTAAACATTTATCAGATATAAGGCTAGGAAAAGAATAAAATGCACTTTACAAGCATATAGAACTGCATAATGATCATGTTTGCATTTATGGTTATATGTGTTGTAAGTAGAAGTCAAAGAATGGGTGACTTAAAAATGAAACTGAATATAAGGAGATGCAATGGATTCTGGATGCCTTTCTCTGTGTGTGCAAATTTTGGTTTGCTCCCAAAGTCTGCCAGATTTCCTGTGTGCCTACCAGCATACAGCAGTTATTAGTAAGTACATTCTTAATCCTGTTACTATCCACTGAGTACAGCACTGGTGTAGAAGTTGCCCATTCCTCTTGCTGATAATCTTTACTATATACAAACTGTTTTGTACTGCTTCTGTCAGTATTTCTTGTGGATATCACCTCAAAACAAATGTCATGTATGGCTTTTAACAAATTACCAACTTCCTTAATGTCTGTGGTCAACTCTTTTATTCTAAAAGCATATCCTGTAACTATAAATAAAAATCCTATTCCTGGTGCAGAGTAAAAAATGAACGGTGCAGCTCGAACAGGACAGGAACAACTTTTATTATATAACACGATTCCACAGGTTTAAATCCACAGGTTAAGCGCTTTCATCTGTTCAATATACAGACTTCCTCAGAACCAAGATAATCCATCACCAGCTCTCATTATAAATCCAATTTGGCGGCAAAATTTTAAAATATCCTTATGTTGCCTTAGAGACCTTCACCAATTCCTCTCATGCACGAACTAATACATAACATTTATATAAACTGTTTATCTAACGCATTTAATTCTAAAGCTTGTGAACTCTATAAATAATTAAACTTATACTTGTAAAAATGTATAAAAATGAGTGAAACTTGTATACAATATATAAATATATAAATATATAATTATAAATACTCAAAAAAAATCCACATAAAAATTGATACAATATGTTTTAGAAACTGTGCATTAAAAAACTGTGTATTATTAAAAATTCAATATAGTATTGGCTGGAATATGCAAAAATAATTAATTAAATGATATATATACATATATAGAGGGACGTCTAAATAGAAATATTATATAAAAATTATATAAAAATCATGATGGAAGTATATATTAAATAAATATTGGAAATATACGCAACAGTACTAATGTGCTAAAAACTACAACATAATTAGTCAAGAATAAGAAATGGTTTGATACTAATACTATCATTGATACCTGGAAAACTTGTGGCATCTGTGAATATCTGCCACTTACTTTCCATCATAGCTAAATACACTTTCCAATTACCCCCACAAACACTGCTTTCAATATATTCTAAAATGGAAAATTTGAAATAATGTTGATTCCCTTTGCTAGATATATGCTTATACAAAGCATTCTTCATATCTTTAGTCTGAATCTTGTAATAATGTTCATATATTCTTTTTTTGAAATTACGCTCAGTCTTACCTATGTAGAATGCTGGGCATACAACACATTTTGCAAGATATACTACTTGTCTAGTATTGCAATTTCCTACCTTACTTTTGATACATGTCTTATTAATGTTGTCCAACTTAAATCGCACCTCTTCATTGATGTATTTACATTGGTTACAAGAGCCACATTTTGAAGTTCCCTTAAAATTTGACTTATATTTTGCTGTGTGTTGTCTTCTCAAGTAACTTCTTAATATTAGGGGCTGTTGTGAATACACATGTGGGATATTTGCCTAATGTGATACCTATAATTTCTGTTATAGTAATCAAATCCCAATGTCTATTTAATATCTCTTTCACTTGGTTGGCATATGGTGTGTACATAATTACGCACACTCTTCTGAAGGGTTCTAATGTAGTATCCTTCCTTCCAATATCTTTGTCTCTTTCACTTGACATACCCAACAGTGGTAAATATTTATTCCCCCATTGTTGTCTCACATAGCCTGTGACATCTTTTAACATAGAGGTAGGATGTTCCTGTCCTGTTCTAGCTGCACAGTTCATTTTTTACTCTGCACCAGGAATAGGATTTTTATTTGCAGTTTTTACAGTTGTTTCGATATCCTGTAACTATGTTATGCTTTAAATAGATCAGGTGCTATTATTATACCCTGAAATTTGAACTTTCTAAAGACAAGCCTATGAATATTATGACAGATGACAATGGGGTAGCTGCAGTTAAAAGTATTAATTTTTTAATATGTTGAATGACACTATATTTTATGAATCTGTAACACTGAATTCAGTAAGATGGTCATATAGGCATACTGCTATTTCACCGAGTGACAATTTGTGAATGGTGTTTTAAAAAAAATTTATGAACTTTTTGTAGTTGAGCAACCTAATATTGGGAAGATATTTGGAAATCCAGAAATTCATAAGAATACAGACAAAACACTATTCAGATCAGTTGTTTCATTTTCAGCATCTAAGCTAGAACCAATGTCTAAATTTGTTGACACTAATTTATTTAAATTAGTTAGCAATTCATCTTTTTATTAGAGACGTTTCTTTTTTGGAGAAAATAAATGTCAGGGTAAGAGAATAGGACTTGGTTGCAATTGATATACAAATCCTTGTATGCTGTTATTCCCCATGACACTGGTTTGAAGTGGGTTTCTTTGATGTTATGTAAGGAACCACAATATACAATAAAGGAATTTAGTTTCTTGACAGAATGTGTAGACCTGGTCTTGAATTTTTTTCAGGTTTGTGGGAAAATATTTCCATCAGAAAAAAGGTGTTGCTATGGATGTAAAACTGGTCCCCAAGTATGACAGCCTGGAAATGGCCTTTTGGGAGATCTATATTTTAGGACAGAATGTTTTTTAAAGGGCTATTGCAGGCTTATTTATATTTTTTGTATGGAAAGGTGGTGAAGTCTTGCCAGATTTTCTCACATTAATAATGGTACCGCTTTTTTGAGAGTTTCCTTGACTAAGTTAGGAAAAGGATTGTGTTCCTGGATGTAAATGTTTATATATATATATATATATATATATATATATATATATATATGAAAAAGTGGAAAATGGAGAATTGGGCAGTACATTCAGTTTTAAGAGAAGAACTAATAATGCTATACTGCATTTTCACAGCATGCACCCAAGCTGGTTAAAGCATGACCTACTTAATGGATAAGCTTTTAGAATGGACGAGTTATAAACAGATATTAAGGAAGCTGATAACATCACATCTTGTACATGGCTTTTAACAAATTATGAGGTAGTGCCATCTGTGCCAGGGAGAGTAGGGCAGCACATGCATACATATGCCAGCATAGCTAGTTGGAGTTTTGTAAAGAATTTTATTTGACTGTCTGTCACACTGATTTGTACAGATGTTTGAGTTAAAAATATATTTGTAACATTTCTTGTGTTAAAAATACATCAACAGTAGGTCCTGCTGGATAGAAAGAATGTATGCATGTATATTAGGTTGTATTGTTGTAAGTGACCACATGTGTATGTTTATCAGAGTACCCTGGAAGGGTGGAACGTTTAAAATTGTGTTATAGCTTTCAGATGCTGCCACAGATCTTAGCAAAGCTCTGCGTGCATCTGCATGCATTGTACCAGAGTCAGTTGACCAGAGGTGATGTCATCCTCTAGCCAGCATCTGTTTTTTCTTTTTGGAACTCTTGCAGATGCACTTTGGAACCCGACAGGAAAGATTTTCTGACAGGATATAAATCTCACACATCCACACAGACAAAGACAGACATCTTGCTTTTGCTGTGGTAAGACACTCGGCACACATCAGCTTGCCTTGCTTTAGTAATTAGTCAGGGAACAGTAATTCTTTATCAGTCAGGGACACTTAGAATAGTTTAGTATCGTTTTATGTATTTGCGAGAAACTGTCTAACTGTATTATTTTTTATATATCTTTTTGGCTGAAACTCTGTTTATTGTATTCAGTATTCTCCAGTTTTCTGTTTTACTATTTAACATTAAATATTTTAATACCTTTCATTGTAACTGGTCCTTTTGAGAATACTTTTAACATCTTTAGAGTACTTTATGCTTGCTTTAGTGACACTGTGGCTGCTCCGGCTGCTGTTTAATCTTAGCCTTACTACAGGATACGTACCCAAAGAATGGCGTACGGCAACTGTGGTCCCACTCCACAAAGGGGGTGCTTCTACGGACCCTGGAAATTACCGCCCCATAAGCTTGACGAGCCTTGTCTGCAAAGCTATGGAGAGGATCATAATGGAAATCATAAATAAAGACATTGGGGACCTACAGACACTGGATCCTACCCAATTTGGCTTTGTCAAGGGCAGATCCTGCCTCTTGAACTTGGTCGACTTTTTCGAAACGGTCACTAAGGCTATTGATGAGGGTAAGGCAGTTCACACAGCCTACCTTGACCTAGCAAAAGCGTTCAACACAATACCCCACTCGGGCATCATAGAAAAGCTAACCAGCTTAGATGTAAACCCATATGTCACAACATGGGTTGCAAACTGGCTCAAGGACAGAACCCACAGGGTTAGAGTTGCTGGTGCCATGTCAGACTCTAAGCCGGTCCTGGCGGTGTCCCACAGGGCTCAGTCCTGGGCCCCCTCTTGTTCGGCATTTATTTTTCTGAAGTGCAGGCAAACATTGGAGGATTGTGGCTGACAAAATTTGCAGATGACTGCAAACTGGGCACCATAATTGACACTCCATCAGACACAGACATCCTCCAGAGAGGTCTCATAGAAATGGATAACTGGTGCCAGAGCCATGGCCTTAAGCTAAATGCCAAAAAATGTATAGTCATACCCTTTGGGAAAAACAAGGTAACCCCTAATTACCACATAGGTGGTAATCCATTAAACACGGAAGACGTTATCAGGGACCTGGGGACCCAAGTTGACAGTAACCTCTCTTTTGACACTCACATTGCCAAAGTGGTTAGGAAGACCTTCTACATTGCCCACCTGATCATGAAGGGATTCACATCCTGATCAGGAGAGGTCATTGTATCCCTGTACTCTTCACTTATCAGACCAATGATTGAGTACAACGCCCCATTCGGAATGTACCTTACCAGACACCTGCAGCAGTTGGAAAGACCCCAAAAGTTCCTCACCAAAAGGATAAAGGGGCTCAAACATATGTCATACGCTGCCCGACTGAAGAAACTCCAGCTCTATTCAGTCGCATACCGTCTGCTCAGAGGTGATCTGTGCCTGACATACAAGGCCATGTCCAACCCGGAATTAATGGACATGCTCCACCTCAAAAATCCAAATCCACCAGAGCCACGAGAGCAAGAGACTTAAACCTCAACACGGATATAAATAGGACGTGCTGGAGGGACAGATTCATCACCCAGAGACTCCCTACACTATGGAACAGAATCCCAGTCCATGTGAGGCAGAGCCCCTCACTGACTCTGTTCAAGAGAAATCTTGACGAGTGGATGGGAAATCGTAGGTTTACCCCGGGAATCATCTCTGTGTCACTGCTGGACAGAGGCACAGCAAACTAATGGGTATAGTATTCTCATCCTAAGGGGTGGTGAAAGCCACACACACTCTGGCTAGGCTTATAAATGCCCTAGGGCAGATAGCCTAGTATGAACCTATGAACCTTGCTGCTTTGGTTTTGCCCTACCATTTCTATTAGTATTAATTTTACACAGTATAATTGGGTATCTGTTTGTAAGAGCCTTAGGGTGGCTGATTGATGGCAGCATGATTACCTCAGAGTCTGGGCAGAAAGGGACACAGCTAGTAAATCTGTGCCAGCTTTTTGTGTGCGTGTGTGTGTCAGCTACTGGGAACAGGAACACAGAGCTCCAAAATGGTCAGTGTGGAATTTTGTGTGAGCCTGGAGAGAGAGTCCAGCCCGAGGTTTGGAGTGTGCTCCATGTGTGCTCTTAAGGGGAAACTGTGCTTGGTGCAGGGAGCTGCATCTGAAATTACTGTGTGAATCCGTCTTTGCTTTTGGTGACTGTCCGCCATCAGTCAGTGGTGAGGGGATAGAGTCTCCTTGATTGCTGCCCCAGAGCAGGGATCTATCGCATTAACATATTTGTGTTGAGGGGATATCAACTGGAAATACTAAAAGGCAGTATAAAACAGAGTTTTATACGTAATAAAGATGATTAACAAGTAGACTCTACAACTAACATTTTTGCATAGCATATGTGTTATATGTAGGAGAGTGCATAACATATAATGCATTCTGTGTCGGTAAAACAAAATGTATTTATTAGCATTATTATGCTATTAAGAAGAAAAGGATGTTGAAAGCATTGTTTAAATAATGAATTGTGTTGGTTTTAAAAACTATAGTGCTTTTAATGGTAAGTGATGGTGAATTATAAGGGAGATGAAGAGGCAAATCAGATTGAATTCTAATATTTCTGCAGGTGTTTGAGCAGTAGTATTAATTATATGTTTAAAAAAAATCTTAGATTAGGATGATGTAAATAATTTTAAAAGGTTTTTAGAGGTGCTAGCATTTGACTTATGTGACTCACACTGAGTAGTGTAGTGTTTTATATAAGCATGAAAAGTGAAAATGAAACCATTCTGATGAAGACCCTTTTATGTTAAAAGTGTTAAATTAGTAATTGTTTTATTATAATACATTTCAAATTTTGCACCAGTCTTGCTTCTCAGTAGATTTAAGGCATTATTTTCTTTAAAGTTTCTTTAGACAACTTCTCCTGTTTGATTCATGGCTGGAGTGCCTTCTGTGTGGAGTCTGTATGTCCTCCCTGTGGTCGAGTGGCCTCCGAAAGACATGCGTGAATGGGCGTGCCTTCGTTGAAGGTTGGGCGTCGGGCTGGCAACTCAGCACCATAAAAAATCTACTGCCAATCATTAGCGGACTGGAGTTCCGCCGTGGCGACCCCTTAACCGGGAAAAGCCGAAAAGACAAAACCACATGTCAAGAGTTGTCGCAATGAGTTTCTTCTCTTCTAACAATTCTGGGCTTCCAGATAAATGTTAAGAAATTCTCCTTGACCCCATCACAAAGTATGCCTTAGACACTCTGGAAGAAGATCGTTTTGAGTGAGAACGTGGATCTTAGATCTGAGAAGATCCAGAAAGTTTCCAAATAATCTCAGACTTCAGCTGCAGAGTATCTTGGGATCTTGTGCTTCATGGCATCTGTGATTCTCACGATTCCCGTTGCCAGGTGACACATGAGAAAGATTTAATGGTTTCCTAAAAAAAAAAAAAAATCATAGACCTATCATTTGTATCCTCTGGAAATTCAAATGCCAGTCTTAGGTTTGTAAAAAAAAAATTTACTAGTGGAGACTACAAACATAGAAAAAAAATGTAAGTCCTGTTATCTCCTTTACTTCCACACCAGTGTTTAACTACATGCACCTCATATTTAATTTGGGGGGGGGAGCTGTTTCAATGTTGGTAAAGATACAATGACTGTGGCATTCTACAAACAGACCAAACCACATTAATTCTCAGACATTTTGACTTTGATACATGCCTTAAAATCTCTTCTTCATCTATGGTCTTTTCAGGTGAATGTAGACAACATTACCGTGATGCAGTATATTAAGTAAGGGGGTACTAGGTTGTACCCCCTTTGTACAGACTGGCTGTGATAGCTTGGGAGGTAGCTCTTCAGCACTGTTTAACCCTCTGAACATCTTGCATTATGTCAGAACAAAACAGTGGGGTACAAGCTCAACAGGACAAGGATAGACCTTCACAAATAGAAATTGAATGAGGGTGTTTTCCATGAACTGATCCCTTTGTGGAGAATATCTCAAATAGATCTTTTGCCTATTTTGAATACAGACAACTGAACAAATTCTGCTCTTGGAGTCCTTGCAAGCAGGCCTGGGAAACAGATGCATTTTAATTTCCATGGATGAGAATACTGCTTTGTACATTTCCATCCTTTCCACTAATATCCAGGATAATTCTGAGGAATCAGAAGGACTCTCCAAAACTTGTTGTGACTCCCTTTAGCCCAGGCAACATTGGATTTCCCTTCTTATGGAATAGGCCAAAGGCAATTACCACAAGCTTCCTCACAAACTGGAACTACTCAAACAAGATAGGAGGAGTTTTTATTACTCCTCAATCTCAAATATCTTCAACTAAATGCCTGGATGATTCAATTCAAATTCCTTTTAGGCAACTCATTTAAAACGTCATGCAGCAGGCACTAAAGGAGACAAGGAAACCTGCTATTAGAAAATCTGATATTGGCAAGTGGAAAAGATTTTCTAGTTGGTGCCTAGCCAATAACCATGGCCCTGGCAAGGATTGTACCACTGATGCTCATATTTTGTGAGTTACTAGCCTCTGGCAACTTGTACTCCTCCAAGGTATATCATGTGGCCATTTCAGCATGTCTGCCAATGTTCTAAAATTAGTAAAACTGTTTCTTAAGAGTTTAACACCCGAGACCTCCCCATAAACATGTTGCTCTTCCTGGGATATTAACTTTTGCTGGAAGAGTTACCTCCTTTCTGTTTGAACCCACACATCAAGCAGACTTGAGATTTATTTCATGGAAGAATGTTCTTTTTGCTGTGACATCTGCAGGAAGAGTATCCAGGTTGCAAGGTCTCATGGTGGGTGAACCCTATCTGACCTTTCATAGAGATATGGTCTCATTAAGAACAAACCCCTTGGTCATGCCCAAGTTTGTTTGTTTGAGTTCACTTTGAATCAAGCTATCAATTTCAGTGTTCTATCCAGATCCTTAGATCCAGAGAGAGAAAATTCTACATACTCTGGACATGAATGGGCAAATAAGGCATTACCTTGAATAGAACCATGTCCTTAATAGCTGATCAGGTCTTTGTTTCTTATGTTGGGACAGTGAAAGGACAACACAGGTTTCTAGATGGTTGTCCTCTGCTGTTGCCTTTTAGTATGCTTACCGTGGTAAATCAGTTCTAGGCAGTATCAAGTCTACTGTACCAGGGCCTTGTCTCCAATGGCATATTGGAAAGGAGTGGACTGTTAAGTATTCTAGAGGCAGCTACATGGTCCTCTGTACATACCTTTACAAGGCATTAGAAACAGGATTCCTTTTCTCAGTTCAGGACAAGCTTTGCCTGGACTGTTGCCCATATCATTCCTCCTCCCAGGTTGGATAAACTTTGGTAGTCAACCCATATAATCTTAAGGCTATTGCAGCAGTGAGGACTTCGAACATCATCTGCTATGGGTAAGTGCCACTTAAACAACTGTACTTTCTCACTTCTGAAAGAATTGGCTAAGCATCGTTACCAGACTCTACCTTTCTTGATGAATCATCTTATTCAGGATAAGAGGCCACCAATGCATCCCATGGTATGGATGACAGGATTTGAATTCTTTTCAAGTACCAGATGTTCTTCGTGTTTCACTGTTGCAGTTATTATATTTGTGTAATCTGGTGGCAGATTGCCCTCAGTCGGCCTGATTAACAAAGTCTTGGGTCCTGCATCGGTTGCTGTCCCTTCTTCCATGACGTCAGGTCGTCAGGGGTATAAAACATGCAGCCGATGCCATTACATCAGTCTTTCTTGCTGCGCAGTGCCCAAAGCAGAAGCAGCTTGCGAGTGCCGGTTGGCTGACTCCTGAAATTTTCGTTTTCGAGTTTCAGAACCGAAGTCTTCAACTAAAAGCCAAGTACCCTGTCGGGGAAACTTTTTCTTGCTCCTTACCAATGTCAGTAAAAAGTTAATAATTGCATTACTTGTGGGAAGCAAATACCTCATAAGGATTTTCATTTGTACTGTATTCCTTGCCTAGGCCCTGACCACAACATGCCTTGCTGTCGGTTTTGTGCTAAATTTAATCAACGTACGATTAAATGTCTGTATGTTTTTGTTTCTAAATATTTTGGCTCAAGATTTAACTATCCAGAAATGTCGTCAGTTAGCAATCCGACTACCGGAATACCTAACAAACGCAAAGAAAAATACAGACAGACTGTCGAGGTCCAAAACCAATGATGCTTCTCCTAAGCCAGTCGCTAGTTCTCCGGTACTCGGTGAGGTGCTTTCGCAGTCCCTGATACCTGCTACTTTTGATTTGCAGGCATCTACTGAGACCCATTCGGAGTCCAGTATGCTGCGAGATGCTTTAAGCATTGAACCCGCGGATGTCTCTACCTTAGATGAGTCTGGAGCTGCTGAGCAGGCACCAGCTTCTAAAGGTGTTTTCAGGCCTAAAGATTTGTATATTAAACCGACGCCATCTTCAAAATTAAGGCCAAAAATCTACTATGTCTAAAAAAAAAAAAAAAATGACTCTTGGGCCACATGTACAGGCCCCCCAATGGCTAAAAAACAAATGATCAAAATGGCTGAAGATTTAATTACCTTGATCAGGGGTGCCCATCCCCCTCCTGCTAAGAGGCCTAGGCAAGGCACTGACTATGAATCTTCAGATCAGGTTTCTATTTCTTCTGATTCTTCTTCTGTATAGGATTTATCTATACCTACTTATGAGGACTCTGATGCAGAAGATTCCATCCCTTCTGCTTCTCCCCCTGAGTATTTCTCTTTTGGAGAAACTTTACATACCTTAAGGGAACACTTTCACAGAGAAAGTCAGGATTTCTCTGAATCTAAAAAGAGTCTTAGAGATTTTCTTCTTCCTCAGCATAGGCCTTTGGCTAAACCTCCTATCTGTTGATGATGTTTTCTCAGAATCCAGTATGACTTCTAATTCCCTGCCTGTGGCTCCTAGTAAGCCAGACAGATACGACAGGGTTCCCGACTTACACAAATTCCTTTTCAAAAACCCTACTGCTGACCCTGAAACCATTTCTCAGGTATTAAGGCCTCTACTGCTAACCATTTCTCAGGTATTAAGGCCTCTACTGCTAAAAATCCTACCCCTTTGGACAGAGATTCCAGGGCGCTGGATAGATGGGGTAAGAAGGTTTACACGTCTGCAACCTTGGCAATCAGGGCTTTAAACTGTCAATTTCATATGCTTAAATATCAACAGCATGTCATGGGTTTACTTAAACAGAAAATGATACTGATCTCTGACTGTGTGAAAAATAGAGTTGCAGGATTTATTACATTCAGCTGAACAAGTTGGAAAACATACTTTGCAATGTGGTTTTGATTCCTTGGAGGCCTCTTGCAGGGCTGCTGTAACTAGATCTGTGATAAGAAGGCATGCTTGGCTCAAGGAGCAAAATCTGCCTGACCATGTTAAAGCAAATTTGTTGGATGCTCCTTTACAACAGGACAGTCTCTTTGGTAATAAGGCTGAAGAAGTTTTGAAAAAGATGGAAGATGAAGATAAAGCTAAATCTATGCAAACTGTGAAAGATTTCTTACAAGTGCAGCCACCCAGATTTAGTAGGCACCGGCCTACTAAGAACTGGTCCTTTCCAGTTCCCACAAGAGCCATTCAAGTCAAATCCAGACATTCCAAAGGCTCCAGGTTTCAGTCACAAGGAACTTTTAGAACAAAACAATGGGGTGCCTCCACCTCCAAACCTGGAAGCAGCAAGGCACCTCCCAATGGTAAACCATCTCAATGACTTTCCACTGCAGTCACCAAGCACTTAACTTTTGGCTGCCCCTTTGGGGGGAAAACTGGCACTTCATGCTTGAAACTGGCAACTGATTACCCAGGACAAATGGGTTTTAAATATAGTATCCCAGGGATACAGATTTCATTTCCACACATTGCCAATCCCAAACGGATGGCCAGATCTGTTTACAAATCAGTTGTCAGAGGCCCAGAAACAAGTTCTGTCCCTTATGAATATGGTGGCTATTCAACCATTACCAGAAGAGGAAAAGGGACAAGATTTCTATTCAAGACTTTTCCTGGTACCCAGAAAAGACAAATCATGGCGTCCAATTCTTGACTTATCCATTCAAAATACATTTCTGGACATTCCAAAATTCAAGATGCTGACTACTTCAACAGTTACTACCTATGCTAGGCAAAGATGCCTGGTTGATAACTCTAGATTTAAGAGGCTTACCTGCATATCCCAATCAAGGAATCTTGCAGAAGATACCTCCACTTCAAAGCAGGCTACTTGCATTACCAGTTCTCTGCAGTGCCCTTTGGCTTATCTACAGTGCTCAGTGTCTTCACAAAGTGCCTGGCACCAATAATTGCATTTTGCAGGCAAAGAAATATTCAAATGTATCCATATCTTCTAAAACACCTGGCATCTGTAAAAAAGGTTCTAACGAAAAGAAATCACAACTGGTACCATCTCAAAAACTTACACTCCTGGGTGCAAGCTTGAATACAGCTGCCCAGATGACTTACCTTATGACAGAAAAGCAAATTCAATTGATGACTTACTTCAAACAGGTGGCCACAAAAACCTACCTATCTGCAAGACAAATGGTGCAGGCCTTGGGGTTCATGGCCTCCTGCATTCTTCTAATTCCATATGCAAGACTGCATATGAGGTAACTTCAATGGTACCTAAAAAGTTTATAGAGTCAACAGTGTCACAGACTGGAAACAATGATTCCTCTCATACCTTGCCTGCAACTAGAGTTCCTATGGTGGGCAGAGGACTGCCATTCACTCCACCCCCTGCCATCCAAACCCTAACTACAGACTCATCAGACTATGCTTGGGGGGCGCATCTGGCAGGGAAATGCATTCAGGGCAAATGGAGCCCAATTCAAATGCACCTTCATATCAATCAGAAAGAGATGCTAGCTGTACAGAATGCACTGACAGCCTTCAAGGACTACCTTCATCCAGGACAATTACTGATAAAGACGGACAACACCACAGTTATGTGGTACATAAACAAGCCAGGGGGTACACATTCCCACCCCCTCTGCAGACTAGCCATGGCATTGTGGAATACGGCCTTGACTTATATACATCTACAAGCTCAAATCCTGCCAGGAAAGCTAAATACTTTGGCAGACGAACTAAGCAGAAATCTTACGGACCCACATGAATGGAAACTTGAACCACAAGTTTTCAGCATGTTGACACACAAATGGGGGAGCCCAGACAGATCTTTTTGCCTCTCCCCAGAACTATCAGTTGGACAAATTCTGCACAAGAATTCATCACAAAAAAGCTTGGGAAGTGGATGCTCTGTCATTCAGCTGGAAAGACCCATCAGTCTATGCTTTTCCCACTCTGCCTCTGCTCTCCAAAGTCCTTCTAAAAGTCAGACAGGACAAACCAAAAATGATTCTTATTGCTCCAGGCTGGCCTCGCCAACACTGGTACCTGCTCCTGTGCAATGTGTCACACCTTCCTCCGTGGCACCTGCCTCAGACACCTTACCTACCGTCTCAGCAGAACTACCAAATTCTGCACACTCATCTCCAAACTTTGAATCTTGCAGCATGGCTAATCAACTGATTTCACCCTTGGCATCTCTCAGCAAACCTGTGATGGATGTCATTTTGGAGGCTAGAAGGCCTAGTACTAGAAAATCTTATGCTGATAAATGGAAAATATTCTGTGCCTGGAACCAAGCATAAGGAATATGCACAGCAATGCCCAATATTCCTCAGATTCTGCAATACTTAACTGAGGTGCTTCACAAGGGCTTATCTTTTTCTTCCATAAAAATCCATGTTTCTGCTATTTCAGCTCATTACAACACAGAGCCTCCCCTCTTCTTTCATCCCCTGTGAAAGCAGTGTCTCAGAGGGGCCAAAATTTAAGAACTCCCAGGAGGGCACCAACTCCTGCATGGGACCTCAATTTTATTTTGTAAAAACTCACTCTACTTCCTTTTGAGCCAGCTACTACTGCGGACCTAAAATTTCTCTCTTGGAAAACAGCTTTTCTTTTAGCAGTCACTTCAACTAGAAGGATTTCAGAATTACAGGCTCTTATGGCAGTGGATCCTTTCATTATTTGTTATCCGGACAGGGTGGCTCTCAGGACCAATCCATCCTTTATGCCTAAGGTGGTATCGAGACCATTCATCTGCCAACTTTCTTTCCCAATCCACAGAACAAGGGTGAGCGGATTCTGCATTTATTGAATGTACACAGACAAGATTCTACTTAAACAGGACAAAATCTCTAAGAAAATCTGAACTATTGGTGGCATTTGCTGCAGGGGCAGAGGGAAAGGCTATTTCAAAGCAGACTATTTCCAAATGGATAAGCCATTGTATTCGTTTCTGCTATATGCACCATGGTAAACCTGTCCCCAAGGGGATCAGATCTCATTCCACCAGAGCTGCATCTACTTCCGCAGCCTTTCTCAGAGGGGTTCCTACCAGAGACATTCTAGAAGCTGCTACCTGGAGCTCAGTTCATACGTTCACCAAACATTACCATTTACCTCTCTTCTCTAAATCCAGAGCTGGCTTTGCCACTGCTGTCCTGCAGGGCCTTATAGCTGCTCCTAATGCTGTATAAATCCATCCTCCCAACCATAGCTTTGGGATTCTACCCAAATGTAATGACTGCAACAGTGAAACACAAAGAACATAGTACAGTTGTGCACTCTTAACATAAATGTAGATGTTCGAGTGTATTCACAGTTGCAGTCCTGGTTACCCTCCCTCCAGCCCCCTGTTTTTCTCAAACTATACCTCTCCTTTCTTTTACTATGATTAAAAGCCTTTTTGGTGCATTTGCTTTTGTTTGGTGGTATATGTTTTGTGTTTTAAATTATAATATATATATATATATATATATATATATATATATATATATATATATATATATATATATATATATATATCTCCCCATTTGAGGGGCACCTGACATATGGGACAAGAAAAACTGATGTAATGGTGTCGGCTGCATGTTTTATACCCCTGATGACCTGACGTCATGGAAGAAGGGACAGCAGCTGACGCAGGACCCAAGACTTTGTTAATCAGGCTGACTGAGGGCAACCTGCAAGCAGATAACCCAAATGTAATGACTGCAACAGTGAATACACTCGGACATCTACATTTATGGTAAGTGTACACAACTGTACTTTCTCTAAGGATGTACTGCAAATTTTGAAAGGCTAGAAAACTCCACAGCACAAAGCATTTAGCCAAGTGGCAAAGGTTTATCTCTTGTCAGCAGAGAGGGCAGGCTGCAACTCAGCAGGGGTGCTCCCTGGTCATTCAGCATCTCATGGGTTACTCATGTCTGCCTTATCTTACATATATGTAAAAGTACATCTTTCACTAGGTTTGCCTCAGGATCCTCTTCCTTCAAATTGTAATCAAGTCAAACTGTTCCCCAAAGAGGTTCTCCACATTAAGTCCCTAGGAAGAGCCTGTCTTTCTTGGGGAATTAATCTATATTAGAAAAGCTGACCCTTGTTCCTTTTGATTCAGTTGATCATTTGATTTTTTTGTCTTGGTTAAAAAGCTGTGGCTTTAACCTTGGCAAGAAGAGCTTGACTTACAAGCTGTCTTGTGTACTCCCCATCACACACAGTTTTTCATTTTTCGAAAGGATAAAGTAGGTCTTTGAACCAATCCTTCATTCATCCTTAGTGATTTCTAAATGTACTTTTAGTCTATCTAGCTTCATTCATTCTTTCTAAATCTTCAAAATAGAGGAAAGAGTGTTTTTTTAATATAATCATAGACAGTTAAAACTCTTCTTAGGAAAAGACTAAAGACCTGAAAAAATGTGATCCATTTTGCCTTTCAGGAAGTTAAAATCATCTTGCCAGTGTATAAACAAGCTATTTTCAAATGGATTTGAAATGCAATTTATTTCTGTTTAATTATGGGAAAATGGTACCAGGAATAATTAAAACCCACTTTACAAGGGCTTTCATGCAAGGTATAGATTCTAAAATGTATCCTGGAAGCTGCCATGTGGTCCTCTCTCCATGCTTTCACTAAGCTTTATAAATTGAATGTTCAGTTTATAAAGCAAGAACTGGTTTAGCTAAGGTGGCCCTTTATAACATTTACTTAATTTAATTTAGTTATCCTTTGACTGTGTTAGTCTCACAAGGTCAACCCACATGCCCAGTTAACAGCATGTGTGAGTTAATACGTATGTACATTATGCTTTGTGCACAGCATATCACATTACCTAAAGCTGCCATTTAAAGCATAACTATATATTGATGCAAACACTGAACAGTGAAAATCTTATGATCTGGCACATGAAAATATCTTAACTAGGCACATAATCCCCTGAAAAACATACTGATCATATTCAAACAGTGTTAAATATTTATAAATTGTTGCAGAGTCTGTTTTCCTTCCTCTGCTGCATTTCCTACAGGTAATGCCACTAGGAGAAAAGTGGTCAGAGTATATGGGAACTTCCACTACTGTTTTTGATAGGTGCCATTGGATCTTTTACATCCACCTGAACTAACTACCACCAACCTATATAGGTGGGGGCCTCGGTTTAATCTCTTCTGAAGGAGGACCCACTCAGGAGTGCAGCACCCTCTTTAGGCAGTGTTAGCAACTGATCTACCTGGTGTGGGATTAGAACCCCACAGCCTTACCAAAGGTATGTGTACTACTTGTTGTGCCACTGAATCTGTAATCCTAATCTTGTACCCCCTTCATCTACCCAGTCTAACAAGCTCCAAGTATTTGTACATGTAAGTGATCTAATGAGGAACATATTGCAGTTGTGGAGGTAACTTAGTAGAGTCAGAAATGTTCAATTAGATCACTGCTGTACCATCACTACCTTCCCTTTATTCTCTCATGATGTATTTTTGTATACATTTTTCCTTTTAATTTGAGCTGAGGTATTCCCTAACATATTTTTCCTTCCTTAAAGTCTGTTATACTGCCTAATTTCAGTGCATTAACTTTTTATGTCAAGGTTCATTAACATTATTTTAAGAAGTTAGTACTTTGTACTCTGTCATGGCTGGAACGCTCTGAATATGATAAGGGCATATGCCCTTCTTACACCAGCAAGCTGGCATGTCCCTAAGGCAGATATAAACCCATAAACCTTTTAAGGGAGGGATCCTTCACTCTTCAGTATGCTGCTTGGGTAGACTGATTCTTTGCGGGGAAAGAATGAGATGCAAGGAATACTGCAACAGTTGTGTCTTTCGGCTTTTCCCGGTTAGGGGTCGCCAAAGCGGAACTCCGGTCTGCTAATGATTGGCAGTAGATTTTTACATGCTGAGTTGCCATCCCTGACGCACAACCTTCAACGAAGGTACGCCCATTCACACGTCTCCACGCAGAAGACGCTCTAGCTGAGAATCGAACCAGACAGCGTCTTACTGTGAGGCGACAACGTGACCGCAGCACCACCACCGCAGTGGAATACTGCAACAGTGATCTATTCAAACATCTATTATGGTAAGCTATTTACACAGTTGTACTGGCTCATGTGTCTTAAAGTGGTCCATGGACCAAACCACATGCCCAGTTAACTTGTGTGAGTTAATACATATGCATATTATGCTTTATGCACAGCATAGCGCATTACATAAAGCTGCCATTTAAAGCATACCCACATATTAAAGAAAACACTGAACTGTGAAAAACGTCATGATTTGGCACATGAAAATGTTCTAACTAGGCAAATTATCCCCCTGAAAGACCTGTTTTAATCACATTCATACTGTGTTAAGTATTTATAAAGTGTTGCAGTATCTATTTTCCTTCCTTGGCTGCATTTCTTACAGGTAATGCAGAAATTCAGTTAACAGGCCCAACAGTTTTTAATGGTTATAGCATATCTAGCCTGATGTTCATCGTGTTTCACTGTTGCAGTCATTACAATTGGGTTATCCTGCTGGCAGGCTACCTGCAGTCGGCCTGAATTCCAAAGTCTAGGTCCAGCATCGGTTGCTGTCGCCTCCTCCCTGACGTCAGTGTGCCAGGGGTATAAAAGATGCAGCCGATGCCATTTTCTTCTGTCTTTCTTGCTGCGTGGTGCCCGAAGCAAAAGCAGTTTGCAAGTGCCGGTTGGCCGACTCCTGAGATCCGAAGTCTTCATTAAAAGCTAAGTACCCCATTGGGGAAACTTTTTTCTTGCTCCAGACCGATGTCAGAAAAAGTTAATTGTATTTCTTGTGGGAAGCAAATACCTCATAAGGACTTCCATTCTTACTGTATTCCTTGCTTAGGCCCTGACCACAACGTCACTAATTGTCGGTTTTGTGCAAGATTTAACCAATGCACTATTGAGCGTCGATACGATTTTGATTTTCACTATTTTGGCAGAAGATTTAATTGCACAATGTCATCGGATAGCCATCCGACTACCGGAATTCACAAGAAACTCAAAGAAAAGGACAAGCATCTGAGGTCCAAAACTGACGAGGCATCTTCTAAGCCAGTCGCCAGTTCTCAGTGAAGTGCTTTCGCAGCCCCTGATGCCTGCTACTTTAGAGAGACAGGCCGCTATCGACTCCCACGTGGAGCCGACTAGGCTGCTGGAAACTCAAGGTATTGGAACCTCGGAAAACATTTGCTCAGATGAGTCTGGAGCCACTGAGCAGGCATTGGCTTCTGAGGGCGTTTTCAGGCCTACACAATTATATGTTAAAATGACTTCAGCTTCAAAGGCAAAGATCAAAGCACCTTTAAAGACAAAGAAACAAGTACAACAGCCACATGGACAGGCCTCCATGCCCAAAAAACAGATGCTCAAAATGTCCGAAGACATAATTACTTTGATCAGGGGTTCCCATCCCCTTCCTGATAAGAGGCCTAGGCAAGAGATAGTATATGAATCTTCAGATCAGGTTTCCATTTCATCTGATTCCTCTTCTGATCAGGAATATTCTCTTCCTCCCTATGAGGATTCTGATGCAGAAGAATCTATCCCTTCAGCCTCTCTTCCTGAGGATTATTCTTTTGGGGAACTTTGCATACCATGAGGGAGCATTTCCACTGGGAGAGCCAAGATTATTCAGAATCTAAGAAAAGGCTCCAAGACTTCCTTTTATTACATCAACACAGGCCCTTTGCTATTCCACCTGTGTTAGACATTGTAGATGATGTATTTTCAGAGCCCAGTCTGACTCCATATTCTTTACCTCCAGCTCCTGTTAAGCTGGACAGATACTACAGGGTTCCTGATTCCCATAAATTTCTTTTCAAAAACCCTGCTGCTGACCCAGAAACTCTCTCTCAGGGTCACAAAGGGGTCAAGACTTCCACTGCAAAAAACCCTACCCCCTCTGACAGGGATTCTAGGGCACTGGGCAGATGGGGAAAAAAGATTTACACTTCTGCTACCTTGGCTATAATGGCTTTAAATTGTCAGTTTCATATGCTTAAATATCAGCAATATATTATGTCACTGCTTAAACAGAAAATGTTGACAAATTCTGAATGTGCAGAAAACAAATAAATGCAGGATTTATTGCATGCAGCTGAACAAGTTGGAAAGCATACTTTGCAATGTGGTTTTGATTCTCTGGAGGCCTCCTGCCTAGGAGTACACAGTACACAGTAAATGAAAAGAAATCAAAACTAGTACCCCCTCAAGAGATAATATTCCTGGGTGCAAGCTTAAATACAACTGCCCAGATGGCTTATCTCACGCCAGACAAACAGAGGGAACTGATGGCAACGAAGGCCCAATTATCCGCAAGAAAAATTCTGCAGGCTTTGGGCTTCATGGCATCCTGCATTCTGCCAATTCCATATGCAAGACTGCATATGAGGAAACTTCAGTAGTATCTAAAAAGTGTTTGGACTCAACATTGCCACAGCCTGGAGACAATAATTACCCTCATTCCCTGCCTGCAACAGGAGTTTCGATGGTGGGCGAAGGCCTGTCACCACAACAAGGGGCAGCCATTCACTTTACCCCCAGCCAGGCAAACATTAACAACGGATGCATCAGATTATGCCTGGGGGGCCCACATGACAGGAAGATGTATTCAGGGCACATGGTCTACAACCAAATGCATCTACATATCAATCAAAAAGAGATGCTAGCTGTTCAGAATACCCTGACAGCCTTCAAGGATCTACTTCATCCAGGACAACTAGTGATAAAAACAGACAACACTACGGTCATGTGGTATATAAAGAAGCAGGGAGGCATTCATTCCTACCCCCTTTGCAGACTAGCCGTGACATTGTGGGACACAGAATTGACTTACCAAGTACATCTGCAGGCGCAATTCCTGCCATGAAAGATAAATACTCTGGCAGACGAACTAAGCAGAAACCTCATGGATCCCCACGAGTGGAAATTGGATCCACAAATCTTCAGCATGATAACAAGGAAATGGGGATGCCCGGACATAGATCTATTTGCCTCCCCTCACAACTGCCAACTACAGAGATTCTGCACAAGGACTTATCACAGGCAAGCATGGAAAGTGGATGCCCTATCTTTCAGCTGGAAAAACTTAACAGTATATGCCTTTCCTCCACTGCCTCTCCTCCCCAATGTACTCCTAAAGGTCAGACAAGAGAAGCCAAAAATTATACTGATTGCCCCAGACTGACCCCGCCAGCACTGGTACCCAATCCTAAGGAACTTGTCTCAATGCCCAGCCTGGACATTACCACAAATACCTCACCTACTGTCCCAACAAAACAATCAGATCCTGCACAGCCAACTCAAGACCTTAAATCTGGCAGCATGGCAGATAACGTAGTCATTCAAAACGCACCTCTCACTAAAGCAGTGATGGATGTCATTTTGGAGGAAAGGAGGTATAGTACCAGAAAATCTTATGCTGGAAAATGGAAGAGACTCTGTGCTTGGAACCAGGCACAAGGGATTGACATGACTGTACCAAACATTTCTCAGATTTTGCAATACTGAACTGAGATGCTGGACAAAGGCCTATCCTTTTCATCAATTAAAATTCAAGCCTGTGCCATTTCAGCTCATTACAATACAGAGCCACCTATTTTTTTCTCATCCTTTATTAAGACAGTACCTCAGAGGAGCCAAAAACTTAAGACCTCCAAGGAGATCACCAATACCTGCATGGGACCTCAATTACGTCTTGGAAAAACACACCCTGCCTCCTTTTGAGCCAGACGCTACAGCTGATATAAAATTATCTTGGAAAACAGCTCTGCTCCTAGCAATAACCTCTGCAAGATGAGTCTCGGAGCTACAGGCACTCATGGCTGTGGAACCTTTAATAATTTTTTATCCAGACAGGGTTTCTCTGAGGACAAACCTGACATTTATGCCTAAGGTAGTGCCCAGTTTGGCCCTTAACCAATCCATTCATTTGCCTACCTTTTAACCAAACGTACAGAATAAGGGTGAGAGACTTTTGCATTCTTTGGACATATACAGACAGCTACGCTTCTACTTGAACAGAACTAAAGCTCTCAGAAAGACTGAGCAATTACTAGTGGCATATGCTGCAGGATCACAAGGAAAGGCTCTCTCAAAGCAGACTATTTCAACGTGGATAGGCCACTGCATTCGTTTCTGCTATTCACAACATGGCAAACCAGTGCCTAAGGGCATTAGGCCGCATTCAGCCAGAGAAGCAGCCACATCAGCAGCTTTCCTCAGGAGTCCCAACCAAAGACATTTTAGAGGCTGCAACCTGGAGTTCAGTGCACACCTTTACAAAGCACCATCACTTACCACTCTACTCTAAATCCAGGGCAGGCTTTGCCACTGCAGTTCTGCAGGGCCTCATAGCCGCTCCTAATCCTGTTTCGCTCCAGCCACCCAACCTTAGCTTTGGGATTCAACCCAACTGTAATGACTGCAACAGTGAAACACGATGAACATAGTACAGTTGTGTACACTTACCATAAATGTAGATGTTCAAGTGTATTCACTTTTGCAGTCCAGGTTACCCACCCACCATCCCCCATCTCTTTGCTGGGACTTATCTTTACTTCTCTATTCTATACAACCTATGTGTTGTATTTCCTTGTAGATGAAGGCAACATTTACTTTGGTGCATGCATGTTTTATTGACATATTTTTAGCCTACCCTTTTGGGGGCACCTGACATCTGGGGCAAGAAAAACTGAAGAAAATGGTGTCAGCTACATCTTTTATACCCCTGGCGCACTGATGTCAGGGAAGAGACAAGAGCAACCGACGCCAGACCTAGACTTTGGAGTTCAGGCCGACTGCGTGTAGCCTGCCAGCAGGATAACCCAATTGTAATGACTGCAACAGTGAATACACTCAAACATCTACATTTATAGTAAGTGTACACAACTGTACTTTCTATATGTGCAGTGCCACTATGTGGTACACTGTTGTGACATGAGAAGTGATGCCACACCATGGTAAATGTTGTGCACGTGTCTAGGATTGCAGCAGTAAGGGCTGTGAGCACTGTCTGGGGCCAAAAGTTGTTATTGCATACTTGCAATGATCTGACGTTTTACTCGCATGTTCAGGTACTGTCATGGGACCAAGGGAGTAACAATGGCTGAAAATTCACAACTGATGAGGAGGTGCTATTAGTAATGGACAGACTTGGGAAGTGGACATTATATTTCACGCATTGTTTTCCTTGAACTTACCTCACTGCTATGAACAGGTTCCAGAAAAATTTGCCTCTAAAGGTATTACTTACCCTGAAGACCCTGCTTACAACTGGGCCAAAGGAGCAACAGGACTCTTCCTTTACCACCACGTCCAGCATTATGAATCTCTTCATCCACCTAATGCATAGTATGACAGATGGAGCAGACAGGGAAGCTGGAAGCAGGCATAGCCATGAGGTCTAATGCTAGACTGTGCTTTTGTGACTTTGCGGACACATTCAAAGTATCCTCCATGAATGCTCCCCCTGTTTGGCCCTTCAGTAAAAGAAAAGTTGCAAAACAGTGAGCAAGAGGGCAAGACTGTCTGCCATAGGAGTCAAGTTTGAGGCACCTCATCCTTCTAGTAGGAACCCAAAGGGGCCTCATTCTGTCCCTGTTTTCAGAAGTCAAAGCATTATTAATTTGTCTCGCCCTGAGACAGGGGTGGGTGTAATAGAGGTGGCCTCTTTTAATGGATGCAGGTACAAAGGCTGAGGGGGTCTACCAAACCAGGAGTATCATGGACCCTGCTCCAACAGGGGACTGCAGAACCCCTGAAGGTCTACCTGACTGTACTTAACTCTGGAGGCGCTCAGGGACTCTCACTCTCCCCCCTCCCATGATGTGTCATTTCCTATCACCCAAGACAAATGAGTAAGAAGGATAATATCCAGAGACTATTGCATTCTGTTTTGTAAGTTCCACATTGCTTCACAGTTCTCATTTTCAAGTATCCCACCCAACCAAGCAAAAGCTCCAATAAAGGAGATTTCTCGGCTGGGTCAGGATTATATTCCAAGTTCTTTCTGGTTCCCAAAAATTCATGAATCTCAGCCTTCTGTACAGTTGTGAATTCTGAACCAGGTCTGTGTTATATAACACAGTCAAGTCTAACTTCCTGGGGGGGGGGGGGGTGAATAAATGGTTGTATTCCAGATTATCTCACAAATGCTTTCCTCATCATAAAGATAGTAGAGGAGTCCACAAGATTTTTACACTTCTGAACAGAAGATAGTCATTACCAATTCAGAGTACTACCATATGGTCTCATCACTTCCCCCAGGCTGTTCACAAGATGTATGGACTGTCATAGCAGGTTATCTATGACTTCAGGGGTAGTAGACATTTCCTTGCTTGGATGAGTGGCTACTGGCTGCCCCATTGATGGTGTCTCTTCTACAGGAAAGAAATTATCTTCATCTTTGCAAATTCATAGGCATTTCTGTGAACGTTCCAAATTCCTACTGGATTCCTACCCAGAGGCCTGTGTTCTAGGTTCTAAACTTTATATCACTTTCACAAGTGTCTATCATCCACAGAACAGAATTCAGACCCTCCAGTTCTCAGTCAGTCTTCTTCAAAGCAACTCTCATCCAACAATAGCTCTGATCCTCGGAGTTCTTTTGATGGTGGAGATCTCCTTCTTCCACGTAAAAGTATGTTTTTTCAGAACCAGTGGTCTCCATCTTCACACTCTTTACAGGAAAATTTATTTCCAGTTTATGCAGAAAGCATCTGTGATGGTTGCACTTCACTTTAAACTGAGCAGGCTGGCAATTTCAGACTCCATTTACCCCACAGATTCATCCTTGCTTCAGTGGGGGAGGGAAGGGCATTACGAAGGGAGAATTACCAAAGTTTATGAACAGATGAGGCCACTCTTTACATAAATGTCTTAGAGTTTATGGTGGTCCTAGTGTTGCAGGAACTTACTGAATTCAACAGGGTGTGATGGGCATCAAAGTGAAGAACCTGACTATAGTTTGGTATATCAGCAAGCAAGGGGGAACCCAACCCTTCCCTGTTTTTGGGAAGCAGTGAGCGTCTGGCAGTGGGTGATGGCCTTACAAAACTTTTTTTCAGCATTTTGGGAATTTTTAAATGTCTGGCAGGCTGGCTCAACAGAGATCTTCTAACTCATTATGAGTGGTCCATTTTCAGTCCTTAGGCCATCCCTCTTTCTGCAATTTATTGCCACCCCTCACAACACCAAATGCAGCAATTACTTTGCCTTGATTCCCCCTCCAGGAAATCCAGCAAGGGGCGATTATTTTTCCAAAATGGCTCCTGGACTACTTTGTGCATACCCTCTTTCTCCTAATGTCCAGGTTTCTGCAGAAAGCCAGAGGGTGCCAGTCAGCAGTCATAATTTGTTATAGCATCTTATTGTCCCAGAGAAATTTGGATTCCCTTTCTAAGGCATAATTTGAAAGATCACCTTTGGCTTCTGGATTTTGTACTGGATCAGATCTCTCACCCCTCTGGGGAGCCTCAGCTAGATCTTAAACTATCTTTTGAACCAGCTTCCATTCCACAGCAGAACTTAAATACCTTTCATGGAGAACTATCCTTCTAGTAGCCATTACTTCTGCACGAAGAATGTTGGAACTTCATGCTCTGTCATCTTCCCATTATTTGACTTTCCATAAAGACACAGTTGACTTGAGGACAAATTCCTTGTTTGTTTCCAAAGTGGCTTCAAAGTCTAATATCTCAACCCATTCATTTACCAGTTTTCTTTCCTCATTATGATAACAGGCAAGAACATGTGCTACATATTCTGGATGCAGCTGGACAATTGTGATTCTGCTATCATAGAAAGGGTGAGCAACTTTTTGTTTTGTTTGCCCACAAGCAGCTGTGGCAACTGTCCAAGGTTTAATACTCTAGATAGTTGTCAAAGTGCATTTCACTTGTTAAGAATCTTTGCAACAAATCACTTCCTACTAAACCAAAATCTTGTTCATTGAGAACTTTTGCAGCTTCTACAGTCTTCTTCAGAATCTCTTCACTGCATACCATTTATGAAGCTGCAACTTGATCTTCCATGCATACCTTTACCAAGCATTATAAACTAGACTGCGCCTGTATGTATAGAGCATCCTTTGGTGCCTCTGTCCTGAAAGGGCTCCTGTCATAGTTCCACCCATCTCTATAGCTTGGGATTCTGACCCACATGTCAAACTGTATGGACTGAATGAATAGGATACAAAACTTCTGTATTTACCATAACTAAATATCCTTTGATTTCAGTCCAACCAATGTGACAACTCACACAAACGCACCTTCCCCCTTCCCTATTTCTAATGCCTGAAGGATCCCCCAGAAAGAGCTTATAGGGTCTATGGTTGTTCGTATTACTTGTGTCCAAGTCCTTGGGTGTCAACAAGATATGAGGTCACTAAGGGGAGATGTGCATTTCTTAAAGGGGCTTGAGGCTGGAGCACGAAAACTTCCGGGTCAGATCCAATATTTAGCTGAAGAATCCACATGTCATATTGGAAGGACTGGAGCTACTGGACTATTGAAGGATCTATTGTTATGGTAAGTATATAATTTTCATTTATATTTCATTGGGAAATGGCAGTTAGTCCATTAGGAAATGGAAGTTAGTCAGATAACTTTGGAACCAAGGGGTTGGCATCAAGGCTAAGCTCTAGTTCTAAAAGAGGAGTGATTGACCAAGTCTAAAATTCTGAGGTCTGTAAAAATTTTCCAGAGAACATGGCTTTGTCCACTGATATAAAAATTTCCTCCGTTAGAGAACAGATGGCTGTGGCCATACTCCTCCCTGAACAGAAGCCATTTTTTTTTGAGAAGGTGACATTTAGTAATGTAGAACACATTTGTGAGTTGAAAGACAGTTTTCGCAAAAGTTTTGCACAGAGTTGAGAGGATGTACATAGGGAAATAGTGTTTTGGGAGTATGGATTTTGCTATTGGGGGGCTTAGCAGTTTTATTATGGCAGATTTTCATAAATGAGGCATTCCGTTAGTAGTCAGAAAAAAATTAAAGATGTATTTTAGGGGTGCAACAATGAAGTCACAACAGTGATAAATAAACCATGGCTATAGATTGTCTATATCTGGGGAACCTTTCAGTTGTTTTTGTTCCAGTAAAGGGATGATGTCTTTGGATGAGAATTTCCAGAAATTAAGAGGGGAAAATATTGTGGGTGGGATGAGGTGACATTTTTTGCAGCACATTTGCAGAGGCTGCTTAAATGTCTGTGGTAATTGTCTGCAGACAAGGTGAAGGAAATTCTTGTAGAGGTTTGATGCAAATTATGTCTTGTGAGGTTATTGATGACTTTCCAGAATTTCCTAGGGCTGTATTTACAAGAGTTTTGTAGATGTATCATGGAATAATGTTTGTATTCTAATGTATTTTTTGGCCCGATTCCTTCGATTTGCAAACTGCTACCTATTTTCTGGAGTGGGGTTAGATTCCTAGGAGTGAAGGATTCATCTCAGTGTTTGGGGGGGGGGTTAAAACTGGAGTTGCACTGTGTAGAAATTAAAGGAAAGTACTTGTTTTGCAGAGTGGAGAGTTCTACTGCTTTGGTAGGATCTGTGTGTCGAGAATAGGGGTACAGTCAAGGGAAGATGGAGTCGAAGATAGTTTTGCAATATTGGCAGTAAATCTGAAAGAGTGGTTTTGTTATGGGAGATGGGCATCAAATGGAGAAACTGATGGGGCAGTGATCATTAAATAAGTGTGAGTGAATTGTGATGATGTACGTTGTCTGGGCTATTGGAGAAGATGAGATCAGTGAGTGTTTTTTGGTCAAAAGGTGGAATTCTGGTAGGTTGCTTGACTAGTTGTCATTTGTTCACTGAGGAAGTCTAAGACCTCTAAATTAATAGGCTTTAGCTTGTTGATACTAAGGTCATCTAGAAAAATTGTTTTTTTTCTTGTTTGTGTGGGACAAAATTGACTGAATCACATTCAGAATGTGCCTCCCTCTCTACAAAATTTAACAGCTAACTGGATATGATTAGTAGTGGGTAAGGGTTGTCATGCCAGAAGCCAGTTTGGTGTGAGGCTTGTTTTATAAGTTTCACTTTTAAGTGAGATGTGTATAGCAGCATGGTACTATCTCCTGTAGTATTGTCTGGTCTACAGTCAAGGAAATGCTTATATCCATGAAGATGATGGTTATCTGGTCTCAGGATGAAGGTAGTGGAGAGAGGGCTCTTCTGGTCTCAGTCAAGTTTCAGTAACTACTAGGAAGTCCGGATTGTGAAGATTTATAACATTAACTTGATATATTTAATTTGAAGTGATTTGGGCATTAAGAAGGTAACTGGGCATACTTCTCAACTGTCCAGATTTTTGCCTCATTTTTTTGGTCTGCTCCTCATAAAATTTGTAGCATTCTGGCACATCATTAAGCTAAGTAATATCAGACATTTGAGTATGACTTCCATACCCTTCAGAAGATGCATGTTAAGCAAATCCTTTTCTAACAACTTTCAAAAGTTTGTAAGAGCAACATTTAAATGTCCCTAATTCTGGGATTTTGTCCTGCTATTAGTCTTGGCTTTGTCTAGATTTCTTGCTCTAAGAGGTTATGCTCGATATTACTTTGAAAGAGTAGTTGTAGTAAGCTAGGAAATAGCTTGTGTAAGTACTTTGGGAAGCTTTGTTTTGTATTTGGCTAGGATGAAAGTGTGCTTGATATTTGAGTTCAGTTATGAGTAAGTCGTGAGTGATGGAATGAAGGGAAGATAACTATGTATACAAGTCACTAGGAATAGTAAAACGAAAAATTGTGTAGGTTTGGTTGGAGACTGCAAAGCAATTTTAAGAAGGTGGCATGTGTTGTATAGAAATGATGTATGCTTGTAGGAGGGAAGATGGGTTTGATGTGCGAGGTTGAATAGTATGCAGAGGGTGAAAGAGTTGGTGATGAATAAAGATTAGCATAATGAAACTGCAAGGAGTAGCCAGGGAAAATATATGGTAAAAGGATGAGTGAGCAACCATGAATGGCCAAGCAAGTATGAGTTTTAGGTTTATAAGTAATATGTGGGAGGGAAATGGTGCTTGAGATAGCTTATGAAAGGATGTGTTACATGGGCAGTACATCAGAGATTGAGAGCATTGTTGAGAATGTAAGTGAAATTATTGCAAAAGGAGAGGGAGAGAGAAGAAAGGGAATGAGTAAATGCAGTAAGAAGTCATATGGGCAACTAAAATTACTTTTTGTGTTTGTGTGTGTGTGGGCGGCCACGGTGGTGCAGCAGTTAGCGTTGCCGCCTCACAGCAAGAGGTTCTCCGGTTCAATCCTCGGCTGGGGTGCCTTCTGTGCGGAGTCTGTATGTCCTCCCTGTGGTTGTGTGAGTTTCCTCTGGGTGCTCCGGTTTCCTCCCACATCCCAAAGACATGCTGTAGGTGGATTGCACACTCTAAATTGGCCCTAGGTGTGAGTGTGTGCAAGTGTGTCTCTTCTGTGGAAGGTTGGGTGCTGGGCTGGCAACTCGACACCGTAAAACTTCACTGCCAATCATGAGCAGACAGGTGATCTGCTGTGGTGACCCCTAACCGGGAAAAGCCGAAAAAAGAAGGTGTTTATGTGTGTGCATGTATATACACATATTGTGTTTGTGCAGATGTATATATTACAATAAGTGTGTCTGTGAGAATGCATCTGTAAAGGATTTGGAAAGTGTGTGAGTGAGTGTGTGGGGGAATAAATAAAATATGGGTTGAGAAAGTCTGGAAAAAGTTTTCAGTTTGGGGATTAGGCTAGAGAAGGAATTAATAGTGGTGTGAGTATAGAGGAATTGGTTTCAATGTGTATGTGTTTATGGGAAGGATAAAATGCTTTAAATTGTGGAAGGAGTTAAGAGTGAATAAACCCAAGGATATAGGGATGGCTGAGGAATTGTGATTGGGAGAACAACGAAGCAGGCAGAGGCAGGAGACACGTAGTTTGTGTAGAGACCGAGAGTATGTTCCTGAACTGACAAGCTTCATGTGTTTCTGTGAAAGTGTTACTGACTTCCTGTCCCCCTCACAGGCCATTCCCTGACCTTGTCTAGCACCTGTTATGTACTTCAAATTTAATGCTGGCTCTTAACCAGCTTTATTACCTTAATGTAGTTGTTTTGGTGGAAGTATTCAGTGTGGAAAAGAGTCTATAGTTTGTATAAATATAGGAGCAAGGTATGCTCTCAAGATACAAAGAGCAAACTGCATTGTGTTTAAGTGAGGCACTTTTTTTTTTCAAGTCCCTTTACTGTCAAGGATAAGAAATACAGTAGCGTAAAAACAAACTTCAAAGCTTAGCTGATTCACTCTTGTTCGGCGTTTGACCCTGTCGCTTGTCTCCTGCATCAGTCAAAAGAGATGATGAAGCGGTGTATTGGTTCAAGATATTTATTGTACATAAACATGTCAGGAACTGTAATTGGAATATGTATTTTTATTAATTTTTATTTTATTTTGTTTGTTAACTGGGGGTGTCTGACTGAGCCGAAAAGGCCCCTTTTTTAGCAGAGGCCTGGGGAGAAAAGCACCACATAGAAAAATTACAGATATATTTAGATATTTGAACATGATCAGTATGCACACAAATTACAAGAGACATGTTTTTCAGTGGTATGCAGCACATCAACAGTTACAGTGGAGAGAACAAATAAGAGAATATTCATTTAAAAATAAAGGTAATTAATAGATTTGTGGTGTACAGCTAAAAATTGGAACATAGGTAGAATACATGTATAGTATTTAAGCTAACGGATTCCCTCATTACTTCAGATATACTTGCATATGCATCTCCATTCATGACTGTATTCACTCTGGCTGACTGTACAAAATGGCACTGTTCTTGCAAGTGCTGTCTAGCTACATTGGCTGAAAAAGAACAATACACTCAATGATCCACATCCTCAGTCTTTAATTTGTTTGATATGCAGTGGGAGAACAAGACAATCTATATGCTAGATAACATTTCTGTATTAATAACAAATCAGAACTCAAGTACAAGTCGCTGTGTATTTTGGATTGGGTCTGGAAATTCTACCCTATCTGGCTCCATAAAAGCTTTGATTGGGCTTAGCAACAGGGACAGTCTCTGGGGAATTCTTCTCAATAGGAACTTCAGGGATAACATTAGGATTATTTGAGGAAATTACACTGTCCTCCAAAACTGAAGTAAGTGTAAGGTCACGCTGAGAAATAGTGTTTGGCACAGATGATCTGCTTCGTCACTGGTTCATAAACTGGAAATTTATCTTTGGTTCCTTCTGAAATCCATTCCTTCCGATTGTACAGTATAAGATCTTGCTTCCTCACAAATATTTTTGATAATACCCACTCGGTCCTATCCTTTAGATGTCTGCATCCTTACACTCTCCTTGTCTTAATGGTCTAAGTGGTTTGCTAGATTTATCAAAGTACAAATTTTGTGACGGACGTTTTTTCAGAAGTTGGGTTTTGACCACTATGATGCTGATGACAGCATTTGGCATCAATAGTTGTTTACTGATTGGAAAGGTTGTTCCTGCCTGTCCTACACATTAATCTCTGAGCAGGGGAATCAAGCAAGTTATCTTGGGGAATGTTTGAGATTGAGTAGGTTAAGGAAAATCATCAGTACCATCTCTCAGATTTCTTAACAAATATTTCACACTTTGGACTTGCACGCTGAGCTAATCTGTTGGACTGCAGATACTCAGGACTACTAGTAACATGGACAAAGTCCCACGACTCAGCAAATTTCTTGAACTGCTGACTTGTAAACTGTGTATCATTATCAGATACAAATTTGTGTGGACTACCATCCACAGAAAAATGTCTCTTCAATTTGGTAATGACAGTGCTGGATGTTAGATTAGGAAGAAGGTCAATTTCAAACCAATTTGAGTAAGACTCTACTAACACTAAGTAATGTCAACCATTCCATTCCAAAATATCAGTAGCAACTGTCAACTATGGTAGTTCAGGAATCTGGTTTAGCTGAAGTGGCTCTCTTTTCTTGGTGCGATTTAGTACTGTTGCAAATAGAACATGCTAGATTTTCCTTCTCTATATCTTTTGACATAGAAGGCCAAAATACTATGCCTCTTGCCCTTCTTTTGGTAGAATTGGTACCCAGGTGTCCACGATGTAAACTCTGGATATATTCCTGTTGTATCACTGAAGGAATAGCTACTTTAGAACCTTTCATGATGATTCCATATTCCATCTTGAGCCCGTCTTGGTAAGGAAAATATTTCTGAATGTCAAATGGTA
Source organism: Protopterus annectens (assembly GCF_019279795.1). NCBI lineage: Eukaryota > Metazoa > Chordata > Ceratodontiformes > Protopteridae > Protopterus > Protopterus annectens. Next base: position 913,529,593 of record NC_056728.1, read on the forward strand.
GACTAGTTTGTCGCACTGGCCATCCTCGATTGGTCAGCTTCTGAAGAACATCTAAAGCTGGGTAATGTCCGAGTTCACCAAGACATAATGAGCAAAAATATTTGACTTCCATGACTTTGTCTGCTTTCTTTTTCTTTCTATTCTATAGTTTGTCTGGGTGCTCTTGACAAAAGCATCTACAATGTACAAATATTTGCCTTTTGTACAGACAATATTGAAATGGTACTTTTGCAGTTTTAACATCATGCTTTGCAAGCGTGCTGGGGGCTGAATGTGTTGGCTTTTTTAGAATTGTTACTAGAAGTTGGTGATCTCTATTTGAACAGGTTTGCTGTAAATATAATCATTGAACTTCGAATATGCAAGCACTACTGCCAAAAGCTGTTTTTCAATTTAACACAAAACCAAAGCAAAGCATCAGGTAATGTTGCTGGAATCCACAAACCACAATACACTTGTAATAAAAGAAGAAATGCAGTGATTTGCAGAGCAGAAGTTGTATAAAGCACCAAATAACTATGGTGCTGTGGTAGTGTTGTCGCCTCACAGTAAGACGCTGTCCGGTTCGATTCTCAGCTAGAGCGTCTTGTGCGTGGAGACATGCGTGAATGGGCATAACTTTGTTGAAGGTTGTGCGTCAGGCCTGGCAAGCCGGTACGTAAAAATCAACTGCCAATCATTAGTGGACTGGAGTTCTGCTGTGGCAACCTCTAACCGGGAAAAGCCGAAAGACACAAACAAAGTTATAAGCAGACAACAGTTTAATGAAAGTAAGCACTTTTGCATTAAAAACAACGTTTCATCAGACCAACTAACAATAATACAAAAAATTCAATATAAAGGCATAAAACCCATCCCATCAATAAAGTAATAATCATCTTCACAATAATCTAAAGAAATTAAAGTCAATTACCTATGTATATAACTCGCAAACATCCCTCTATGCTGAGTGTCTCAACCAGCTTGTCACACACTAACATCATCATCATCAGACCACGTGTGTGTGTGTATGTATGTATATATGTGTGTGTATGTATATATGTGTGTATATATATATATATATATATATATATATATACACACACACACGTATATAAAAGGGTATACAAAGCACAAACTAATAAATTACATATCTATAAAAACATTTCATCTAACCCTCGTATATAAAAACAAAATTAAAAATAAACTAATAAGTTAAAGATCGTGCCTTTAGAGCTGGTTTAAGGGAAGCATTTCATTTAACCCAGGAGATCTGTAAGACTAAACTCTAGGATTCAGCTTTGTTCTCTAGCCTCAGTTTTATTTCTCAAATCTCCACCTCTAATACCTAACTGAACTACCTCTAAAACAAAAAACTTTAAGGTATGTTGTTGTCCCAAGGCAGAGACATGTGCCTAGAGTATTGCTGGTCTTATTAAAATCCTGTCCTTCAAACAATGGTTCATTTTGCCGATGTAAAAGGCATGACAGCATTCAGAGAAGGCATAATATATCACATTCACAGTCTTACAGTCTGCGTAAAAGGAGAATTCAATCTCATGTTGTAGAGTGGGATGTCTAAAGGCATATTTAGAATAAATAAATCGGCAAGCCTTCCAGTTCAAGCAGGGAAACTTGCCACAACGTACAGAAGATAGGGAATGTGTTACGTTTACAACATTCCTGTAACAAAGTTGCCTCTTAAGAGAGAGATTATTCCTGAAACAAAACTCAGGTGTACTACCTATCAAATTAGTCATTTCAGGACAACTCCAGAGAATACCCCAGTTTCTCCTCATGTGTCAAACAGATTAATATCATTAGAGTATGTAAAAACACACCTAACTGATCTACCTTCTGCATGTTCTCTAGTTGTTATAGTCACAGTATCTAAATGACCTGAAAAAAAGGGTCTAGCTTTACTAGCTCTTTCAGACTTTACATTAGATATGCAGGAGTTAGTTTCAGGAATTCATCCTTTAATTCCTTCAGAGTCTGATCTAAAGAGTCTTCTTCTGTATGAAGACGCATAATTCGAAACACCTGCCCTCTGAGCACATTCCTAGGAATGTGCCTGGGGTGCATGCTGCTTTTATGTAGATAGGAGTTCTCTTTACATGACTTCTTGTATACACCCATCTTAAACCTACCCAACAGTATTATTTACAGAAGGCTGGTGTAAGACGGGTGTATACAAGAAGTCATGTAAGAAGAATTCCTATCTACATAAAAGCAGGTCAAGTTAGATCCTGTAACTCTAACAACTAGAGAACATGCAGAAGGTAGATAAGTTAGGTGTGTTTTTACATACTCTAATGGTATTAACATTTACAGTAGAGCAAAGCCGTTTTTGCAAACTTCCCAACTATTCACCAACCACTAGGTCTTATAAAAGGAAACACTTCAACCTTAAAAAAGTAGCCTCTATACTCACACGAAGTAGGTCTTAAGACCCTGCAAACTCCTGACTGGTGTATCCCGCTCAACCGCTCGGGCTTGCTCCGCTCCCCACCCTGCCCCCTAATCCCACCCGCCCCTGCTATCTCTACATTTATTCTAGTTAGAAACCCATCCCACTCAATCTTGAACCAATCATAGGCACCCTTCAATTTACACCTCCCCTCCCACCATCCCATCTATCCACCAACATCTCAGCAGGTCTACTTTATCCCTCCCACTCCTTAACCTATTTAATATTTCAGAACAATGGGCAAACTAAAAACTCTGTTATCCCAACAATACCCCTACTTTTACTTATCCTCTATTTCTCAACCAGATATGAAACCCTAACTCTCCACGGTATTCACGTTCCCAATGGTCTCACCTCCTATTACTCAAATCCTCCCACTAATCTGATCTCTCCTTCTAACTTCACCACTACAACATTCTGTTTTAAAGGTGTATATCTAGCCACGTCACCCAAAAATTACAACTACAAAATATAGCCTAAAGATGATATGCAAACTACTAAAATTGATTGATCATCTGAAAAAATGCATTGCCAAGGACGGTGATATTCACCCTAACCCTGGCCCAACCACAAACCCAGACTATATTACCCCTAACCTATCTTCAAGAACATCTAGCTCTCTTCTCATCTTCCATCTAAATGTTAGAAGCATTAATAACAAAGTTCACAATCTACATGCTTTACTAGCCACTCATCTCCCAGACATTATGTGTCTAACTGAAACTTGGCTCAAACCTTCCACTAAGGATGAAGAGATTCTCCCACCTGGATATAATATGCTTAGGGTAGACCGAATGAATAAAAGGGAGGGAATAGCTGTTATGTTTAGAAGTCCATTGAATATCATACTGAATTCCTTACAACCCCTAAATTCTCAATAGTGAACTAATTTCCCTGAAAATATGCATAAACAATCATAAAAGCATCAACCTCATTGTAGTTTACATCCCACCTGGTAATAACCAAGATACCCTGGAAATAACCTTATCTTGGCTAACTATGAACTACCCACAAGAAACAATTATACTGGGTGACTTTAACATAGACTGGGCCAAGTTCTCTGACCAGAAGAATCCTCAGCCCATTAACTTACATGGCTTCTCCCAAACTATCACTTCTCCTACAAGACTTGGAAACTCTAATCAAAAAGATAGCACCATAGACTGGATTCTTACCAATAAAGATTCACCAAACTATACCAGTGGGACCCTCCCAAACGACCTCAGTGACCACCTTGTCACTTTCATCATGAAACAAAAAATTACCTGTTCTAATCCTCCCATATATAGACATGTTAGAAATAAGAAAAAATTTCTTCCAAGAGTATTCTTGGCTGAACTTAAATCCTGCAACTGGTCCATGTTAAAAACACTTCCCCTCGATGAGAGTGTGTCACTCTTTAATGACACATTTCTAAACATACTTGAGTCTCATGCTCCTAACCGACTCATCAGATCAAAGGTCCGAATTGCACCTTGGCTTACCAAAGAAACTAAATTAAAAATTAAGCTTAGAAACCAAGCTTGGGATAAGTGGAGAACCACAAAAGCACCCCTAGACCGCATTAAATTTCAGGAGCTCAGAAATTCAACTAAATCAGACATAACTCGGGATAAAAAGAACTACTTCTGTCACCTCCAGGACAGACACCAGAACAACCCAAAGAAGTTCTGGGCAGGTTTCAATAAACTCCTTTATTCTGGTAAGTCCTCTACCCCGACCCCAGAGAAACTTATTGGTAAAGATCCTGTAGAAATAGCCAACACTTTCAACACTTTTTTCACTGAGACCATCCAGTCACTAGCCAGTCAGCTACCTTCTTCTTCCCCCTCCATTACTACTTCTACTGCCAAAGACCCACCTTCCTTTAACCTCCAACCTATACCCACCTCCCATATCAGAACCCTATTGAAAAAACTCAAACCATCCACTCTATCGGCTGATCGTCTCCCAGCTGAATACCTACAAATAGCATCAGATGTTATAGCCTACCCCATTTCTATCTTAATTAACAGGACTATTACTGAAGGCACAATCCCCTCTCTTTGGAAAATTTCCCATGTCATCCCTCTTCACAAGGGGTTCATCCACAGAAACCTCTAACTATCGTCCGATAGCAATACTGTCACCTATTGCAAAATTAATGGAAAGATGTGCTCACAAACAACTCCTACATTATCTCACGCTAAATAATCTTTTGTCCAAAACCCAGCATGGTTTCCGCCCTCATCATAGTACTACCACAGCTCTCCTATCCTTTGTTGACACAATCAACAGCAACCGTAACAACAAACAAATTACTTCTGCTCTATTTCTTGACCTGTCAAAAGCCTTTGACATGGTCAATCATCAACTCTTACTACAAACCCTTGATAACCTTCACCTTGATAAACCAGCCCTAAACTGGTTTAATGCTTACCTCTCTGGTAGACAACAGGCTGTCCAGTGGCAAAGTAAACTATCCCACTTACTACCTAATAAAATAGGAGTTCCCCAAGGTTCCATACTTGGCCCCCTTCTTTTCTCTGTATTCATAAACGACCTCCACACAGTCATTCCTAAAGCCACCTGCATTCAATATGCAGATGACTCCACGTTGATTTGCTCTGACCCCTCTCTCAATAACCTCCAGAAAACCACCCAACACTGCTTTACTGAAGTGGAAAAATGGTTTACTAAACGGAAACTTATCCTAAACCCGAAAAAAACTAACCTACTACTAATTCTCCCCACTTTAGCCTCTTCTTTAGGGCTATACCCTCCACTCCCTAACAATATGACCTTCCATGTTCAGTCCACTAATGGGACCATCATTGAGCCTGTCACCAACACCAAATTACTAGGTGTCACAATCGACCATAAACTCAAATTTGATACCCACATCAGCCAAACTATAAAAACAGTTAACAAGAAACTTGGTTCCTTGTACAGAATTAAGAACTTTCTTATGCCCCATACTAAACTAACTATCGCATGTACTCACCTTCTCTCCACCCTACTTTATTCCTCTCCAGTATTTTCCTTCCTCAAAAAAACTGAGCTTAACAAACTCTCTGTTGCTTACAACCACATTGCCAGATTCGTAACTGGTGAACCATACCGTACTCACCATTGCCTTAACCTAAGAAAACTAGGCTGGTTAGAACTCCCAAATCTTCTTAAGTTTAACCAACTTAATGTAGCATTTAAAATTATTAATGAACCAGAAAAACCCCCTCATTGGCCAAACTTTTAACCCCTTATTCCAATCTAACTAGTCTTCGTTCCTCTAATAGTCTCATGGTACAAACAACTAAATCTAATAATTCAGGGGGTGATGCTCTCTATGTCAATTCCATAGGAAAACAATGGAATTCCCTCCTAATAACCTAAGACTAACTACCTCTCAACCAATTCAAAACTAACCTTAAACTTTTCCTTAGCTCTCATTGGTTATGTCCATGCACTAAACCAGACTAAGTCTTTTGATCACTGCCTTCCTTCTTGCTGACCACTAACCTATTCCCTTTCCTATATACTACTGACTCTGTAATAATTATCTATCTTTTCTATTATTTGCTTTCTTTTCTAATTAGCCAATTCAATTGTATGTATACTTTGGCCTCACATGTTTTTTGTTCTCCTACAAAACTGTAATTTACTATGAATTCTAAATGTATGTTATCACTGTGGAGCTTTTCTCCCCGGGCCTCTGCTGAAAAAGGATTTGTATCCAGTTGGACTAGCCCGGTAAACAAATGTAAAATAAATAAAAATAAATAAAATAAATTAATCTGGTTTGTGACATAATGAGAAACTGGGGTATTCTCTGGGATTGTACTGAATTGACTAATTTGATAGGTAATAGACCTGAGTTTTGTTTCAGGAATAATCTTTCTCTTAAGAGGCAACTTTGTTACAGGAATGTTGTAAATGTAACACATTCCCTGTCTTCTGTACATTGTGGTACGTTTCCCTGCTTGAACTGTAAGGCTTGCCGATTTATTTTATTCTAAATATGCCTTTAGACATCCCACTGTACAACATGAGATTGAATTCTCCTTTTACGCAGACTGTAAGACTGTGAATGTGATATATTACGCCTTCTGCTTTGTGTGGCTTAGCAGTTCCTTGAACATTAGCAAACAAACAGAAGGCAAATTTTCTCTGTAGGATGATCCATAAAGCTGTAACATGTAAAGCAGCAATACAGAGCAAATACCTTGTGCGCCAACAAGTTTAGAGCAGTTAGTTGGGCCTCAAGTGGTAGTACCTACAGATTTAGTAGAATTCAGAATTGTGCAAACATTAAAGTTAGAAGAATTTTAGTACTGTTTAGCTTAATATGCCCCATTAAAGTACCCTTATTAGTCTGCACAAACAAAGCACTGTTAATAGCCTTCTAACCCCAATATATAACCGCCTTGTAGCTCACAAATCAAAGGACTGGATATTATGGATATGCAATTTTCTGACTTCTCTGTAGATATCTTGGTGGATATGTACATTTTGAGGCAATGTAGCAATTGTATCATGTTTATTGACAATGCCTTAATCCTTAAAGAATCAGACACAGTATGCGAGAGGTGTACATACACAAAGAAACTGGAGGCGAAACTGTCGCATGCAAGTTCACATCATGTTGTCGAAACCACACACACATATCTCTCCACATAGCATACAACACACATGCAGACTAATGTATGCTGAGGCACTTAAGCAAACATGCTAAACAAAAAAAGATCACCTGGACCACCCACTGTTAAAGCTATGCCATAGCAAGCCCAAAGACACTCAGGAAAAGCAAACACCTAACATCATACATAATGTCACTCAGAGTGCAGCCCCAAACACTAAGCCTCTAAGGCAAACAAACTTCCTAGGACTCTCATCACAGTGGACTCCATTGTAAGATATACCAATGCCCCTCTAACCAGGCTGAACAAGATAACTATTAGATGTTCATCGTGTTACACTGCTGCAGTCATCACACGTGGGTTATCCTGCCATCAGGTGGTCCCGCAGTCGGCCAGAGTTCCAAAGTCTTGGTCCGGCGTCGGTTGCTGTCGCTTCTTCCCTGACGTCAGTGTGCCAGGGGTATACAAGATGCATCAGATGCCATTTTCTTCAGTCTTTCTTGCCACGCTGTGCCCGAAGCAGAAGCAGTTCGCAAGTGCCAGTCGGCAGACTCCTGAGATTTTCAAATCGAATTTCAGACCGAAGTCTTCATAAAGCTAAGTACCCCATTGGGGAACCTTTTCTTGCCTCAGTACGATGTCAGAAAAAGTTAACAATTGCATTTCTTGTGGGAAGCAAATACCTCATAAGGACTTTCATTCTTATTGTATTCCTTGCCTAGGCCCAGACCACGATGTCACAGGTTGTCGGTTTTGTGCTAGGCTTAATAAACGAACTATTAAACGTCTGTTTGATTTCGCCCAACATTATTTTGGTAGGAAATTTAATTATACCATGCCGTCGGAGCAACCGACGACCGGAATGCATAAAAAACGCAAAGATAAGGGCAGGCAGCCGAAATCTAAACCAGACTCCGAGGCCTAGTCGCCGGTTCTCCAGTTTTCAGTGAGGCGCCTACACAGCCCCTGACGACCGCTGATTTAGAACCCCAGGTGACATCCGATTCACAAGTGGAGATTACTAGGCCTCCACCACCTTTACCTTTAGGCCCTTCCGACTCCATACCTGAAGGAGATTCCGGTGCAGTTGAAATGCCTTCAGTTGCTGAAGGTGTCTTCAGACCGACTACACTCACTATTAAATCCTACGCAAAACTGAAAACTCCTTTAAAAACAAAGAAGACTGCACAGCAGTCCCCAGTACAAGGCCCTATGCCTAGGAAACAGATGCTTAAGATGGCTGAAGACTTAATTACCCTAATCAGGGGTTCCCATCCCCCTCCTGATAAAAGGCCAAGGCAGGTGGAGGACTACGCTTCCTCTGACCAGGTTTCAATTTCCTCAGACTCTTCTGTGGAATGGGAATATTCCTTTCCCCCTTATGAATATTCTGATGCTGAAGAGTCTATCCCTTCTGCATCTCCTCCAGAAGACTACTCTTTTGGGGAAACCTTACATACTATGAGGGAACATTTCCACTGGGAAGGCCAGGATTACTCTGATTCTAAGAAAAGGCTCCGAGAGTTCCTTTTACTACCCCAGCACAGGCCACTTGCAACTCCACCTGTGTTGGACATTATGGATGATGTTTATTCAGAATCTAGCCTTAACCCAGATTCACTACCTCCTGCACCAGCCAAACCAGACAGATACTACAGAGTCCCTGACTCTCACAAATTCCTGTATAAAAGCCCTGTTGCTGACCCAGAAACCATTTCCCAGGGTCCCAAAGGGGTTAAAGCCTCTACTGCTAAAAATCCTGTGCCCTCTGAAAGGGATTCTAGAGCACTAGACAGATGGGGAAAGAAAGTATACCCCCTCAGCTACTCTAGCTATGAGGGCCTTAAATTGTCAGTTTCACATGCTGAAATATCAACAATTTCTGATGTCTCAATTAAAACAAAAAATGCTCGCACATACAAACCAGCCAGATTACAAGGAAATGCAAGATTTGTTGCATTCAGCTGAACAAGTGGGAAAACATACTTTGCAATGTGGATTTGATTCACTGGAAGCTTCTTGTAGAGCAGCAGTGACAGGGTCTGTCATACGTAGGCATGCTTGGTTAAAAGAACAAACTTTACCTGATCATGTTAAACTAAAGTTATTGGATGCACCCTTACAGCAGGATGTTTTATTTGGTGTAAAAACAGAAGAAGTTTTAAAGAAAATGGAGGATAAGGCAAAATCTATGCAGACGGTCAAGGATTTTTTACGGGTTCAACCTCCTCATTTCAGCAGAAATTGGCCAACAAAAAACTGGTCCTTTCCAGCTTCTGCCAGACCACAGAGGGGCAGATACAGATGCCCAAGAGGCAGAGGCCAGCCTCGACAATGGAGTGCCACAACCCAAAAAGGAGGAGAAGACCGGTCTCAAACTACCAGAAGACAAACACAATGACTTACCCCTCAGACTACCCAGCAAAAACCCTCTTGGCAGCTCCACTGGGAGGAAAACTAGCCCTTTTTGCAGACAATTGGCACATCATCACAAAAGACAAATGGGTTCTTAATATTGTATCTCAAGGATACAGATTACACTTTCACACTTTGCCAAGGATAAAAGGAATGCCAAACCTGTCACCAAACCAATGGGCAGAGGCTCAAAAGCAAATTTCAGCTCTCATGGACATGAAAGCCATTCAACAGGTTCCTACACAGGAGCAAGGACAAGGATTTTACTCAAGACTGTTTCTAGTTCCCCGAAAGGACAAAGCCTGGAGACCCATTCTGGACCTCTCAATTCTAAACACATACCTGCAAGTACCCGAATTTAAGATGCTAACACTACAGCAACTTCTTCCCATGCTGGGCAAGAAGGCTTGGCTAGTAACATTGGACCTCAAGGAGGCATACCTGCATGTCCCTGTCAGACAAAATTGCAGAAAATATCTCCGATATATTGCAGGTTCAACCCATTACCAATTCTCTGCACTGCCCTTTGGCTTATCTACTGCGCCCAGGGTCTTCACAAAATGCCTGGCACCAGTATTTGCATACTGCAGACAAAGAGGGATTCAGATATATCCATACCTGGACGACTGCCTTATTCAAGCAGAAAGCAAGGACATTCTATTAAAGCATCTGGCGTTTGTCAAAAATCTACTAAGTTGCCTAGGGTACACAGTAAACGAAAAGAAGTCAAAACTAGTGCCCTCACAAGACATAATATTCCTGGGTGCTAGCTTAAATACAACGGCCCAGATGGCTTACCTCACGCCAGACGAGCAAAGACAACTGATTCAATACTTCAAAATGAGGGCAACAAAGACCCAACTCCCTGCAAGAAAAATTCTGCAGGCCTTGGGATTCATGGCATCTTGCATACTACTAATACCATTTGCAAAACTGCATATGAGGAAATTAAAATGGTATCTGAAAAGCGTATGGTCTCAGCACAGCCACAGCTTGGAAACAATAATTCCACTCATTCCCTGCCTTCAACAGGAGTTTCTATGGTGGGCTCAGGCCTGTCACCTCAACAAGGGTCAGCCTTTCCCCTTAGCCACAGCCAGGCAAACTATAACAACAGATGCATCGGAGTATGCCTGGGGAGCACGCATGGCAGGACAGTGTATTCAGGGCAAATGGTCTGCAAACCAAAGGCATCTACATATCAATCAAAAAGAGATGCTAGCTGTACAAAATGCCCTAACAGCTTTCAAAGACCTCCTACATCCAGGACAACTCCTAATAAAGACGGACAACACCACAGTGATGTGGTACATAAACAAGCAAAAGGGGGCACACACTCCTACCCCCTATGCAGACAAGCAATGACCTTGTGGAACACAGCACTGACCTACCAAGTTCAATTACAAGCACAATTCTTGCCAGGAAAGAAAAACACACTGGCAGACTAAGCAGAAACCTCACAGATCCTCACGAGTGGAAACTAGATCCACAAGTATTCGCAATGATGACTCAAAAATGGGGGAGCCCAGACATGGATCTGTTTGCTTCCCCCCAAAACTACCAACTATGGAAATTCTGTACAAGGACATACCACACACTAGATTGGAAAGTGGACACCCTCTCATTCAGTTGGAAAACATTGACAATGTATGCCTTTCCTCCACTGCCTCTCCTGGCAAAGGTGCTGCTGAAAGCCAGATTAGAGAGGCCACAAATGATACTCATTGCTCCAGACTGGCCACACCAACACTGGTATCCAATGCTAAGGAACATGGCTCAAGGCCCACCATAGATTTTTGCCTACAATTCCTCACCTGCTCACTCAGCAAAACAATCAGATTCTGCACAGCCAGCTCAAGACTTTATATATCCAAAAATAGCTCTTCATCTGCCTCTAGTAAATGTCCAGATGACATGCCGTCCTTCAGTCTCTCACCTGTTCCTATCTGTAAAATCAAAAATCTCCTAAACTTGAAACCTACCACTCTTGCACAGCTGACAAGTATACCTGCTAACTTCATAAAAATATCAGCTGAATCCTTATCTTACCCAGATTCAATCCTTATCAACTGATCAATTCAAGAAGTCTGTGTCCCTCTACTATGGAAGATATTGTATATTATACCTTTACATAAAGGTGGCAATTCTTATGATTTCTTATTCTCTGATTAACACAGCCACCCAACCTGATACCCACACAAAACTTGTTGATGAATTAAAATTCAACCTACACGCACTCATATGTATTAAAAAACACACCAGGAACTAGTATCGGAGCAAAATATTTCTAACCCCTGAAGCTAGACTTACCCTGGGACAGGCATTCCTCCTCCCCTCCCTGCTATATGCTGCACCAGTTCTTACCAACATCCAGGCCACCACTCTGAATAAACTCCAGCAAACTTACCACAAAATAGCTAGATTCATTACTAACTCCCCATACAATTCACACCACTGTATTGCATTAAACTCTCTCCAATGGCTTGAACTCCCCAACAACTGCTACTATCTTATTTTCATATGCTACACTCCATTCTCTATGAGCCCTCTTTCTATCCATCTCTTGCTTCCTTAATCTCTACCTGTACTCCATCTTGGACCCTCCGTACCTCAAACAAGCCGCTACTGGACATCTACCAACCTAAGAAATCTGTTGGCAAAATGCTATACAAGTACTCTGTAGCCCATGCCTAGAAAAAACTTCCACTGGAAATACGCTCCATTACCCACACCTCTCATTTTAAAAATGAACTAAAATCTTATCTACTCAACTCCAAGACTTGGCCCTGCCATGACCATACCTAGCCTCCTTACACTCCATTCACGGGAATTTTACTCATCCACTTTGCATAATCCCCTTGTAAATTGCCATATACTGATTTCAATCAATCTTCTTCAGAAGAAAATTGTTTTCAACTTTGTACTTAATTATACTCTCCATGTAAAATATTATGTTATGATGTTTTTCTGCTTTATGTATGCTTTCGACTAATACATATATGTATATGTATATATATATATATATATATATATATATATATATATATACATATGTATATATATATATATATATATATATGTATATGTATACATATATATATATGTATATATATATATGTATATATATGTATACATATATGTATATGTATATATATATATATATATATATATATATATATATAGACCTTTTTCTGTTTTGCAACTTATGTTTATGTCATCTATCTCTCTCAAATCTGTATTAATTCACATATTGCTTCAGCATTGAAATATACTATTAATGTCTATGATTGGAGATTTTCTCCTCGGGTCTCCACTGAAAACAGGCCACAAGCCCAGCTAGACTAACACAGTTAACAAATGTCAGTAAATAAATAAATTTCTGAAACTACCTTCCAATAGCCATACTTCCTCCCCTTAGCTAGGCTTCTTGAGAAATGTATTTCCTCCCAAGTTATGCAGTTCCTGAACACGCAAAAGCTCCTCTTCACCAGTCAACATGGCTTCCGCCCACACCACAGCACAACTACTGCTCTTCTCTCTTTAATCAGGTTAACCAGCATAGCAACAATAACAATTATGTATCTGCTATTTTTCTAGATCTCTCCAAAGCTTTTGACATGGTATCACACACACAACTATTAGATGCTCTAACCTCCCTATCATTTGCCCCCTCTGCCATCTCCTTGGGTT
>NC_056728.1:913543262-913598262 GCF_019279795.1 Protopterus annectens
CTCTTGTCTAGGCCTTTAGTCGGGTGGGGGTTGGGAACTCTTGATTAAAGAGATCAAATCTTCAGCCATTTTGAGCATCTGTTTCTTTGGCATGGGGTTTTGAACTGGAGACTGAGGTGCAGTCTTTTTAGGTTTAATAGGAGTCTTAAGGCTTAGGGTATGTTTTAATGGTGAGCGTCGTCGGTCTGAAGACACCTTCAGAAACCAAAGGTGTTTCTGCAGCACCGACATCTCTTTCTGCAGAGTTGTCGGTAGGGGCTAAACAAAATGGCTGCGTCAGCCTAGCGCTCTCCGCCAAAGGCTCCGAAGCGGTCTCTGGTTCCAAATCTGCGGTAGTCAGGGGCTGCGTTGAAGTCTCACTGAAGACCGGTCCAGCCGAGGCCTTGGAGTCTGGCTTGGGTCTAGGCTACCTGTCCTTATCCTTGCATTTTTTGTGCACGCCGGTAGTCGGTTGCTCCGACGGCATTGTGTAGTTAAATTTTCTACCGAAGTAGTGTCGTGCGAAATCAAAGCATCTTTTTATAGTACGCTTATTAAACCTAGCACAAAAACGACAACCAGTGACGTCATGGTCTGGGCCTAGGCAAGGTATGCAGTAAGAATGAAAATCCTTATGAGGTATTTGCTTCCCACAATAAATACAATTGTTAACTTTTTCTGACATCAGTCTGAGGCATGAAAAGTTTCCCCAATGGGGTACTTAGCTTTATTGAAGACTTCGGATCTGAAATTCGACTTTGAAAATCTCAGGAGTCGGCCGACTGGCACTTGCGAACTGCTTCTACTTTGGGCACTGCACGGCACGAAAGACTAAGAAAATGGCGTCGGATGCAATATATATACCCCTGGCGCACTGATGTCAGGGAAGAAGCGACAGCAGCCGACGCCGGACCAAGACTTTGGAATTCCGGCTGACTGCAGGACCGCCTGACGACAGGATAACACAAGTGTGATGACTGCAGCAGGGTAACACGATGAACATCTTTATATTCCAAAAAGACTTGAAACTGTCTCAAAAATTTCCCAACAATGAAATGTCCTTTTCTGGATTTATGAGATACAAAACATGCAACTAAAACCACATTTTCTTGATTATTATACCAATTATATTTCAGTCTCTTATTTTATTTGTCACTGGTTCTAAATACTTATTTATTTTATGTATTTATTTAAAGTTTGTTAACTGGGAAAGTCTGACTTGGAACAAAGCCAATTTTCAGCAGAGGCCCTGGGAGAAATGCTCCAGATGCATGTCTTTGTAACGTGGGAGGAAACCGGAGCACCCGGAGAAAACCCACACAAATGCAGGGAGGACATGCAGACTCCACAGAGAAGGAACCCCCACCTAAGACTCGAACCAGAGAACCTCTTGCTGTGAGGCGACAATGCTACAGCAGCACCACATACAAGGCAAATGAATGTAATGCAAATAAAATGTTAAGTGTACGCCCCTGTCTGGTTCCATTATTTAAACACAACTTATTAGAGAGGTACCATCTCACATTAATTCTTGCCTTCAGTCCTTCATATATCCTCCTAATTAACCTTATTTTATCAGACAATGAAAATCCTTCCATTATCCTACCTATAAACTCACAGCTTACTCTATTAATTGCTTTCTCTGCATCAAGACCCACTAACAGTATTTTTTACATTCTGCTTCACCCTAGATCATCTTTGTTCTGTTAATGCTGTTAAATGTTTGCCTCCCTTCCTCAAAACCACATTGAACTATTATCTATCAATTTTGGCAACACCTTTGCCATTCTTTTAACTAATGCAGACCTAATCACTTTACAATCATGGTTTAAAATTGAAATGGGTCTATATGAATCTGGCACCAATAGGTCTTTACTGTCTTTAGGTAATACAGCTAATACAGTTTTCTTCCAAAATGTTACAACTTCCCCATGCTGTTAAATAAAATTTTCCAGATCTGTTATCACTTTCTTCCCTCTTAACTTCCAAACGTCCACAGGAATACCATCGGCTCTTGGAGAATTTCCGGAAGATTGATTTGTTAACCTATTTAATGAACAGTTTTATTCATGTTATGTATTTTCATCCCTTTTCATATTTATTTCAACTTGCTTTTCCTACTTTGTCACATTAACATTGTTTTTATAATTAATGCTCAATCTTTATGATTCATTAATTAGCATAGATCACAAACACCTTTGACATTTATGTGCTTTTGTCTCTTCAAAGTGACACATAAACCTTGCACCTGCTCCCTCACAGAAACTGCTCCCCAAACAAAAACAGAAGCATATTATTGCCTCCACCAATGCAGTTATTTTTTTTTTTTGATAAAGCCCAATACATGAGACTCATAGAAGCCATGAGCCCTAGAATCTTGAGATATTCTTTGGATGAAGTCTCTCAGACTGATTGGAGAAGATCAGGAAAGTCTCCAGATAAAAATTCACCTTTTCCTGTGTTAGGAATGCCTTTGAAGAGTTATATCGAGAAGGCTTCCTAAAATCACAGTCTTGTGAGGAGGAAGGAGTCAAGGATGATTTTAGACCATACATCTGGAAGCCCAGATAAGTAAGGAGTGAAGAAATCCATGCTTAGGGCTCCTGACATCCAGTAAAAGACTGCAAAAATATGCAAATTGTCTAAATAAAGAAACATGAGAATGATTTGCAGTCTGTACTGAGCAATCACTACTGCTACATTTTGTAAACACCCCAGGGGCTGTATCAAAACTCAAATAATAATGCAAAGAAATGAAAATATGGCCAAGACACAATCTGTGAAAGCTTCTGCATCCTGCATATATGGAAATGTGATAAACATCTTTTAGGTCTAATGCTATCATAACATTCAGAAGAATGATTGCTAACAGACCCTGAAGGGTCAACATTCTGTATTTTATTACTTTCACAATCAACTGAGAACTGAACTCCAGGAAAACTCATTCCTTAAAACCAGAAACGTTGTGGAGTAGAAACCTTCCGCCCTTTGGTCTAAAGGCATTGGTAGTATGACTTCTGTTGTAAGAATGTGTTGAAGGAATTGAGGAAAAAAACTGTTTGGTTCAAAGGAAAGGGAGGAATTCCTTCGAAAGGTGCATTTTGCAGACCCTCCCTTAAATGGTAGGCAAGTGCAGAGTCCACTTCTGCCATGCATTCAAACAATGCTTAAAGGTTTCCTGTGCCAGTCCGTTTTCCACAAAGGCATATTCTGTCTTCCACAGATGAGCTGCATCGTGGGGATAACTCGTAAGGCATGAACCGAGTATTCCTGCAACTTATCTTTCTGTGCAATGCACTAATAAGCTGTTTGCAGTTGGCCAAGGCATACCTCTGGAAATGCCTCTGACTTTGCAAGTGCATTTCCACAGTCCTTCGACGTGCTAGGTCATTCAAGAATCTTCCTTGCATTAGACCAATTCGTCATATGCATGGAGACAAACACACACTCTCTAGCTGTGTTGTAATCAAAGCATAGACTGCAGAAAACCCCATTCAAACTCTGTGAATACAGTGCAAACTTGAATTCATGCAAAAGCTGCGGACTGAATCTTCTGTTTTGCTGGCTTTCAGAATACACCAAGAAATGCTTAGGGAACTCGACTTCAGGGGGTAGCCATGGCATGCTCAAGATGGTCTTTTACTTTGAGATCTGTAAGATAACCATGCCGATGTCATAATCTTTTCTTATGGCATCATTCATGCTGTGCAGTATGAGTGCTAGAATGTTTGCAGAGTTCCACACATTCTGCTGCATTACTTAAGCAGTCCACCTCTGGCACATCACTTGAAGATCATCTTGCTGCAGGATATTGTATGTCCTTTTATCAAATCCTGTCTTGATCTCCACTTCAATCACATCACCAATGCTGTCATAGGTGTTACTGGATGTAAGACAGACACCCTCATGTTCAGGACTTTCAGATGGAGTCACAGCTACTGGTTCTTGACTCACAGTTTTAGCTGGAAGAAAGCTGTTTGAAATTTTGAAGACCTACACCAGATTATTTAGGAATATCTGGTTGTGTAACTCCTTATAAGTACTTCCAGTGTACCACAATGAATACAGGTGCTGACAGTTCCATGACATGCCTACAACACCCAGCTCTGCTACTGCCACAGGCCCTGGTGGGTCCATGATGTGCCTAAAACACTCAACTCTGCTGCTGCCACAGGCCCTGACAGTTCTATGACATGCCTACAACACCCAGCTCTGCTGCTGCCACAGGCACTGCTGGTTCCATGACATGCGTACAACACCCAGCTCTACTGCTGCCACAGGCACCACCGGTTCCATGACATGCCTACAAAACCCAGCTGTGCTGCTGCCACAGGCACTAACAGTTCCATGACATGCCTACAACATCCAGCTCTGTTGCTGCCACAGGTACTGACGGTTGCATGACATGCCTACAACACCCAGCTCTGCTCCTGCCACAGACACCGACAGTTCCATGACATGCCTAAAACACTCAACTCTGCTGCTGCCACAGGCCCTGACATTTCTATGACATGCCTACAACACCCAGCTCTGCTGCTGCCACAGGCACGGACAGTTCCATGACATGCCTACAATACCCAGCTCTGCTGCTGCCACAGGCACTGATGGTAGCATGACATGCCTACAACACCCAATTCTGCTGCTGCCACAGGCACTGCCAGTTCCATGACATGCCTACAACACCCAGCACTGCTGCTGCAACAGGCACTGACAGTTCCATGATATGCCTACAACACTCAGCTCTACTGCTGCCATAGGCATCGCTGGTTCCATGACATGCCTACAACACCCAGCTCTGCTAATGCCACAGGCACCGACGGTTGCAAGATATACCTACAACACCCAGCTCTGTGCTGCCACAGACACTAACAGTTGCATGACATGCCTACAACACTCAGTTCTGCTGCTGCCACAGGCACCGCCGGTTCCATGACATGCCTACAACACCCAGCTCTGCTGCTGCCACAGGCACTGATGGTTGCATGACATGCTTACAACACCCAACTCTGCTGCTGGCACAGGCACTGATGGTTGCATGACTTGCCTAAAACAAATATTATTACTTCTGAATGATGAAAGGACTACTGCAGCTTTCCACAATCTTAAAAAAAAAAACTTACTAAATATTGTACTGTGCATCAGAAACCACTGCAGGTACCACAAGATTCAATGGCTTTTCGACTTGCCTGCTGAAAAGGACCTTAGTATCTGCTGTTGAGCACTACATGATTGAAACAGTCAAATGTTTAGTCAGTAAAATAAGTGCACAGATGTTGCCAGACAGATGAGGCCTTACTCATTACACAGAATATGAGCAGCTGTATAGTATCGCCCAAAAAAATAGCTTCATGGTTCAAAAACAATGACAAATTATACATGACAATCACTGCAAAGCTGACAATAACATGGTTGAACATCTTTGTCGCGTGTGCACTTAACTCCCATTAAAAGGATCTTTACTTAATTCATCCATTCATGTGCTAAGTTATACAGCATCATGGGTGGTAGTGGTGACAGTTTCAATGATGAATGGAAAGTGAGAAAATTGTCTACTACATACAAAGTGCCTCACTATATACTTTACTGTTGCCCATCAAAGCTAGGTCACAGTTATGAGGCTGAATTTGAAGCCCTGTTCTTTGCTGTTGAGGTTTCCACTTAATGGTCAGTTATGCACAATGGGTTTTAACTTACCGAGTCAGAAAGGCAGCTAAACTTTTCTGACAGTTGTGCTCTCTCTTCCTGACAAGCACGCTTTGTCTACATCCACTGTGCACCTGATATTTGTTTTAGTTTCAATGAATGATTCCTACAACACAAACTCACAATCATAAATGCACATTTCTCTGGCCTATTAAAGCCACTACAATGCATTGCAAACTTTCATTTTTATCAGGCAACTGACTGTCCAAGGGCTCATTTTTGGCCAGATCATCTCAGTACACAAAAAATATGTACAACTGTCACGCGTACTGCAAAGCCATGCAGCATGCAGAACACTGGTGGAGCCCAGCTACATCTCAGGTTCAGTCACAGACTGGATGCCAGCATGACAATGACAATAAGCAGCAGGGATGTATAAATGAAAAAAGTACAAGTTCAGCAGCTGTGTTACCCTCTACTGGGCCAAGGGAAATGGACAGGATTTCTAGCCACCAGTACATCTAGTACTCCAGGAATGTTGAAGCCTAAAGCAAGCTACCTGCCAACAGTTTAATTATGGATTGGTTAAGCAAGAGAAGCTTTCAAATTTTGATAACTTTTATTTTTGATAAAATCAGGTCTGATAAGCAATGGAGAATCTGCAGTTAGTTTACATGTATACACAGAAGCTCAACACACCACTCAACTTAAATACGGTATAATGCAAGGCGCCATGACAGTCGCACAGTATAATGCAAGACTCCAGTATAGCCACACCGTATAATGCATGATGCCATGACAGCCACACAGTATATTGGATGATGCCATGATGGCCACACAGTATAATGCATTATGCCATGACAGCCACACAGTACAATGGATGACGCCAGGATGGCCACACAGTATAATGCAAACAGAACCAAACAGAAACATTTTTTTCTCTCATTACACTGTAATATCATACATCTTTTAAGTCAACAGCAACACTCTAGCAAGTTATAAAATGCTTAAGTTATAAATCCATCTGAGCTACCAGTGCTAAACACCTCTGAATGTTTTACCTTTGCTTTGGTTGCTTCATGTTACAAGTAAAAATTAATTCTTCCCAACTGATGTATTTGTATCAAGAATTTTCAGTCAACAGTGTCTGCATCACTGAGAAAACACCACAGCACCTTAAATGAAGGCTATATCAGTCAAGACATGAATAAGAAATGAGTCAGTCTTTGAAAGGCTCTTTCCCTTTGTCTATCCTCCGCACTTCCAGTGCAGTACGTTTGAATAGTGTCACTTCAAGACAGCAAAATATTTAGCAAAACAGAACACAAGCACTCAGACTGCTGACTAGAATGGGAATTATTTCAGCATAGGAGGATATGTTACTGCTTTGCCAGGAATGGTCTGCACATGTCTCCTCTAAGCTTTTAAATATTGGCCAAAATAGCACCTAAAAAGGTAGTGGGGTGAGAATGAAAAACTGAGAAACCTTCCAGGATAGCACAGCCAACCCTTGAAAATCTAAAGATGTTACTGCTTAGTCTCAGGAATCTAAACAAGGAACTGTACCTGCTTCAAGTTTCCCAACTGTGGAGAAAGCAGACATATGTGCAGTTACTAAGACATGGTTTAAAGTGTAGAGCACTCTGGCAAGTGCAGGGCTACAATGATTTCAACACATTTAGACCAGGTACTGCACAGGCACAAAGTAAAGGTGGAGGTGTTTCAGTGTATATCAGATTGAAACATACCTCAGTGGCTGATCAAGCAAGATATGTTTAAGGTGCCTCTCCATGTCCTAATTACTACAGAAAGTCCCAAACTGTATCCTTGCAAGCTGCATGTCCAACTCATTCACCCAGGAGCCTATAACACATACTTTACTGGATCTCTTCAAGTCACCACACAATTCGTAACAAACAGATGTAAGCACCAACTAGATAGAATCACCAATAGCATGGATGAACACTTTACCCATCCTAATACAATGTCCTCTTTGGTAAGATCAAAGCATATGAAAGCAACTTCAAGACCAGCCCCAAACCATGAGGATACTGCTAGCTATACCAAATTAAGAGACTCTGTACAACCATGCTAATAGAGGGGCAGATACATCTCTGCTTAACAGGAATAAGCACAGAACAAAATCAGAAAAGCCACCCTAGTGGTATCCTAGCAGCAGCAGGTGACATAACAAAAAGGAAGCAAGTCATGGTAAAAATTGCAACTTATAAATAAATGTTAACTCCGTTTCTAATTGACTTTGGCCAGTATAGCATAGTGTACTAAGCAAAACTTCACCAGAATAACACAATGAATACAGCTATAATAGAAAAGGTCCAGAGGCTGCAACAAATGTACATGAAGTACATATACGAGGAGCAACTGTTAAGCTTTATGTCATACTTTCATTACAGGACTTGTACCCAACACCAACAGGGTATGTAAGTACAAAATACAAAGGAAGAAAAGCATGGCAAAAATTACGAGGTGCAGCACCAAGCAGGATAAAAGCACTTTCATCAAACTAAACAACTCAAGAGGACAAAAAGTCTACCAAAGCCAAATCTGAGGTAAATTTGGCCTCTCAAGCCAAGAACAGCCCCAAGGCATTCTTTAGCTATGTCCACAGCATCAAAGGTAATACACAATTGTGTGCAGAGCTCACTGTAAATGAAGCCACTTATACTGAGCCAGAAGATATAGCAAACCTCCTGGCAGATAAATTCAGCTCCAACTTTATCCCTCTCCCCCCTCAACCTTCCCTCTGGAAAAATCATCAAATATAATTCCCCCTGCTACCACTAGGGAATAGGTCCTTAACACTCTCACTAAGGCCAAGAACACTGCATCAGTGGACTCAGACAATATCTGAGGATGCCTTCTAAATAGCATAAAATATGACCTATCAGGGCCTCTGGAATTACTATTTAACTGTAGCCTCCAAACAGGCTTTGTGCCTCATGGAGAACAGAAACAGTCATCCCTCTGCACAAAGGTGGGCCATCTACAGACCCTGGAAATTAAAGACCCATAAGTCTCACTAGTCTTACATGTAAAGCCATGGAAAGAAATGTCATGGAAATGATCAATAGTGATACAGTAAACCTCCAGACACTGGACTCAACCCAGTATGGTTTCATCACAGAAAAGTCATGCCTAATCAACCAGGTGGAGTTCTTTGAGAATGTCACCAAAGCAATGGATGAGGCAAAATGGTTCACACTCCCTAGCTTGACCTGGCCAAGGCATTTGACAAAATACCCCACTTGGGCATTGTTGACAAACTCAAGGCATTAGGTACAAACCCATATGTCACCCAGTGGATAGCCAACTGGCTCACAGACAAGACCTAGTAAGTTGCAATTAGGGAGTCCACCTCTACAAAGAGACCAGTCACAAGTGGATTCCCTTAGGGATCGGTCCTTGAACCACTTCTTTTTGGCATTTACTTCTCTGAAGTCCAGGCAAATGTAGATGGTTTCTGGCTGACTAAATTTGCAGATGATTGCAAATTAGGAGCCATCATTGAATCCCACTCTAACACAAATGCTCTCCAGGAAGGGCTGAAGCAGACAAACAACTGGTGTCAGAGCCATAGACTAAAACTAAAAGCTAAGAAATGCATAATAGTATCCTTCGGGAAGTCATCCATCCCTGGGAACTTATCACACTGACAACACACCCCTTAGACTTGACCCAGTAATTAGGGACTTATGGACACAAAGAAGATCTAGCCTTTGACCATCATGTGTTTACAGTAATAAGGAAATCATTCTAAGTTGCACAATTATAAACAAAGGTATGGCATTCCAAGTCGAAGGAAGTAATTGTTCCACCATATGAAAAAATAAATAAAAATGGCAGAGGGCCAACAGGTCAAGATACACTTTTATTTAAAATAAAATTAAACACAGTTTAAAACAGGATAAGCACTTTCGGGTCCAAGCCCTTCATCAGATAACCCTTATATCTGATGAAGGGCTTGGACCTGAAAGCGCTTATCCTGTTTTAAACTGTGTTTTATTTTATTTTAAATAAAAGTGTATTATCAGACTGTTGGCGCTCTGCCCTTTTTATTTTTCATTTGTAGAACATTGTTGGCAGAGAACCTTAGGTGCAAGGTTTTAATTTTTCGTATTTAATTGTACTACTGTATTCGGCATTCAGAGCTATCACTGAATACAATGTCCCTTTTGGTATATACCTAACCAGGCATATCCAACAACTGCAATGCCCAGAGAGGTTCCTCACTAAAAGAGTGCAGGGCATAAGTAAAATGTCCTATGCAGACTGCCTCAAGGCCCTATCCCAGTATTCTGTCTCCTACAGGTTGTTGAGGAGAGATCTATGCTTGGCATACAAGGCATTGTCGGACCCTACTCTGATGAACCTCCTACATATCCACAAAACAGACAGCACCAGAATTGCCCATTCTAAAGACTTAAACCTTGCCTGTGATATAAATAGGACCTGCTGGAGAGACAGGTATGTATCCCAGAGACTATTCCATCTCTGGAACATGCTCCCCATCCATGTGAAACAGAGTTGCTCCCAAACCCAATTCAATTAAAACTTGGACAACTGGATGGGGAACAGCAAATTCATCCCTGGCTTAGAAGTTGCATCTCTACTTGACATAGGCAACCTGTAAATGGTTCATCTCTCAAGCCCCTGCTAGTAAATGTTTCATCTCCTAAGCCACTGCTTATATTTATCGAGGATATCAGAACTTGTCAGGGATTTGGGATGCACGGCTAGGCTTAAAAAGGCTCTTGTGGTTGTTAGTCTAGTAAATACCTATGAATATAGTGCTTATGTCTCAATCGGTGAACACAAATCAAAATGAATCTCAGCATATAATACAACATAAATTTAGAATATACATGGTTATTAAAACTGCAGTGCTCCAAGAACCATATGAAACATAACCTAATCAAAAAGAGTGCAAAACAGTGACAAACTCTGCAACTAATACCACCAAACTGTTAACTTTCAAAGAGCAATATTTAAAATCTGTCCCTACTTTTGGGCCTTTGTACTAAATCCAGATTCCCTCAGAAAATGCATGCTAACACAGATCCAGTTATTCCAGGAGCTGCCCAAGATGAAAAGAGCAATATTTAAAATCTGTCCCTACGTTTGGGACTTTGTAATCTCTCTCTCTCACACAATCATCTGCTGATTGAGGGCTCAGTGTCTGTTATTCTAAAAGTGCATTAATTCTGGTTTAAGCACTTGGGCTTCCAGGCCAGTTATTTTACATTAAGAGGGTTCGTGGTCTGCACTCTTGTGGGAGGAGAGGCTGGACTCTGCCCTTCTGAGCTGGGAATTTCTGGTTAAAGGTTTATAGTGCCTGAATATTTGAACTGTATCTTACTGAAATTGGTACACCTTGTTTGCTGTAGCATAGACTAGATCCAGGCCTGCTGAATCTAGCTTTGTTTATATGCTTGTTGTTTGTTTGCTTGTTATTTCCCTGGAATGTTAATTCCACCTAATACGTGGCTTCTCAGCGCTTCTGTGGATCACTAGTGATATCTGCATTGCTTACTGTACTTATTTCCTTGTTTCACTTGAAAGAAAGTTACTGTTTGTCGTTTTTGCATTTAAGTTACCTGTAACACATTGCACTTAAGTTACCTGGCACTTGCTCACTAAAGCAATTATATAAGTCAGCACTAAAAATTAAAAGCACTACACCCTCACTCCCCACTGGCCCTGGTTTTCAATTATTAAGGAATTCCCAATATTATTCTAGCATGTCCAAAGGTCAGTTGTCAATCACCTCTCCGGTCCAGCTGGTGAATCTGGGAATCTTGAGGCAATGTTACAACTGCCTCATGTACACAGACAACCCTCTTCTCCTCCCAACAAATTCCAACACATGTGAGAGATGCAACCATATAGCCAAACTGGAGGCTAAGCTCTCTCAACTCAGTACTGGCATAACCAGTCAGGAGGAGAAGGAAACCACACTCACTACAATTCCAGTCTCACATAGACCTACCACGACAGCAAACCAAACACATAATCACACAAAAACATACTCGGAGGCTCTAAATAAAGATCTGCCGAAGCAGCAGAGACCTCCAAAGCAGACACCCAAGCAGCCGCTACCCCAAAACAAAACACGTGCAACACATATCTCACAAAGCCAGTGTGCCAAACAGTCACAGCCCTTAAGACTAAACAACACACCTGATACACTTGTAATAGGTGACTATCGTCAGGCACACTGACGTCCCGCTCACCAGGCTGAACAAGGAGAGGGTCACGGTGAGCAGCCTGTCGGGCGCTAGGATCCGCCACATAACACAAGCACTCAGGTCACTCCAAGGCAAGTACAAATATGACTCAGTCATTGTCCATGCTGGTGTGAATGACCTGAGATGTACCTCCCTGGACTACATGAAAAGAGACATAAAGGAGCTCTCTGAGCATGTAGCCCAGGCCGGTATGACCCTGACCTTGAGTAGCATCTTATCCTCACCAAGAATGATGCCACAATATGAAGACAAGATGATCAATTTCAACAATTGGCTTAAGTACTGGTGTCATTGAAAGGGGATCCAATGCCTGTCAGCTTGGGATGATATGCTCAACAAGCCACGATGCTTCGCTAGGGACGGCTTGCACCTGTCACCCCTGGGCTTTCGGATATTGGCAAAGGCTCTTGCTACCCTCATAGTGCCTTTTTTAGGCAAGGGTCAAAAGACAAACCCACCTCCATAGGTATCACAAGGGATAAGAAACTAAGAGTAATGCTACTCAATGCCAGAAGTCTAAACCTCAAGATGCACGCACTCGAAACTCTCCTTAGCATGGAGAACATCGATATCTGTTCAGTAACAGAAACCTGGTTCAGGGCTCCCGAGAGCACCCCAGCACTACCAGGTTATACCTCATACCATGCTTTTCGGCCCCAAAACTGGACCGAACCACAAAAGGGGGGGGGGTATTGATATTTATCAAAGATACCCACACCTCCAGGTTGGTGGCAAAGCACGAAGCATCAGAGACTATCCATGTGCAACTAACAGTGGGTAAAACTGCCTTCCAGTTTATAGCCTGCTACAGACCACCCTCTCAAACCCAGGAACCCCACTCGGCCTTCCTGAGAACACTGGAAATTATGAAGGTCTCTCCAAACACCATTATATTGGGCGACTTCAACTACCCAAACATAGACTGGGAGCATTACTCTAGCTCCAACACCCTAGCCCAAAGGTTCCTAGAATTTATAAACTCAAATGCTATGGAACAACTTGTTACCACTCCCAAAAGAGGGGAAAACATACTGGACCTGATCATCACCAACATGGGGACTCTGTGCTCCAGACCAGGAGTGTATCCCTCACTAGTAAGATCAGACCATAAACTAATCTCACTGGATATTCACATCCCGACCCCACCCCCTGCCCAGAAAACCACAGTGAAAAACTTCTCTAAAGCAAATTTCACACTCCTCAAAACTGAGGTGGAATCCTTCAAAGCCCCCGGGCCTGTGGAAAATACGTCCCAGACTGCAGAATCCTTTATAAACGCATTCTATGAACACCTTCAGGAATGCATGGATCATGCGATCCCAAATAAAACCAAGACCCAATCCTCCAAAGGCAGACGTCCTGTCTGGTGGACCCCAGCCATAAACAAACTATACAATAGAAGGAGGAAGCTACTAAATGATAGAGCAAAATCCCAAAAAGGGAAGGCATCACTGATCAGTATTAGCAAAAAACTACGGGCACACATAAAATTGTCTAAGGCTAGCTTCGAGAGAAAAATTGCACAGGACACTAAGGATAATCACAAGGCTTTCTTTAGTTATGTTAGGAACCTGGGTGGTAATTCCCAGATATGCTCAGAATTAGTCCAAAATGACAAAAATACACCAAAACCACAGACATTGCCAACATCCTAGCTGACAGGTTCAGTGCAAACCCCCTCCCACCAAAAGGGCAAATATCTATCCCAGCAGAGTGCTGCCCCCCTGACATCTCAGATGCTCAGGTAAGAGCCGCCCTCTCCAAAGCAAAAAACACAGCATCAATGGGACCAGATGGTGTCCCGGCTGCGCCCTACATGAACTCCAAGAAGAGCTAAACCCAAACATAAAATTACTGTTCAATCTCAGCCTTACTACAGGATATGTGCCCAAAGAGTGGCGTACAGCAACAGTGGTCCCTCTCCATAAAGGTGGTGCCTCAACGGATCCTGGAAACTATCTGCCTGACTAGCTTGGTCTGCAAAGCTATGGAAAGGATCATCATGGACCTCATAAATAAAGATATTGGGGACCTACAAACACTGGATCCTACCCAGTTCGGCTTTGTTAAGGGCAGATCCTGCCTCTTAAACCTGGTTGATTTCTTTGAAACAGTCACCAAGGCCATTGACGAGGGGAAGGTGGTCCACACATCCTACCTGGACCTCGCAAAAGCCTTCGATACAATACCCCACTTGGGCATTATAGATAAGCTCACCAGCTTAAATATAAACCCCTATGTCACTAGATGGAATGCAAACTGGCTCAAGGACAGAACCCACATGGTTAGAATTGCTGGAGCCATGTCAGACTCCAAACAAGTTACAAGTGGTGTCCCACAAGGCTCAGTCCTGGGACCTCTCTTGTTCGGTATATATTTCTCGGAGGTACAGGCCAACACGGAAGGACTGTGGCTGACCAAGTTCGCAGATGACTGCAAACTGGGCGCCATAATCGACTCTTCAGTCGACACAAGCATCCTCCAAAAGGGCCTCATAGAAACAGACAACTGGTGCCAGAGTCATGGCCTCAAGCTAAATGCCAAAAAGTGTATAGTCATCCCCTTTGGCAAAAACAAAGTGCCCACAAATTACCACATAGGTGGTAATCCATTAAGTACAGAAGTAATTAGGGACCTGGGGACCCAAGTTGATAGCAATCTCTCATTTGACAACCACGTGGCCAAAGTGGTTAGAAACATTTTATATAGCCCACCTAATCATGAAGGGATTCACATGTAGATCAGGGACGTCATCATGCCTCTTTACTCATCCCTCATCAGGCCCATAATTGAGTACAATGCCCCTTTTGGGATGTACCTTACCAGACACCTGCAGCAACTGGAAAGACCCCAAAAGTACCTCACCAAGAGGATCAAAGGGCTCAAACAGATGCCATATGCTGCCCGGTTAAAGAAACTCCAGCTCTACTCAGTGGCATACTGCCTGTTCAGAGGCGATCTGTGCCTGACGTATAAAGCCATGTCCAACCCGGAATTAATGGACATGCTGCACCTCAGAAAATCCAAATCCCATCGAGCTACGCGCTCGAGAGACTTGAACCTCAGCACTGAAATAAATAGGACATGCTGGAGGGACAGATTCATAACCCAGAGGCTCCCTTCACTCTGGAATAAAATCCCAGTCCAAGTTAGGCAGAGTCCCTCATTGACTCTCTTCAAGAGGAATCTTGATGAGTGGATGGGAGATCGTAGGTTTACCCCGGGTATCACTTCGGTGTCACTGTTAGAGGCACAGTATACTAACCTTGAAAAAGGGTATAGCAAAATAAATTTAAAATGGGTGGCGAAAGCCAAACACATTCTGGCTAGGCTTATAAATGCCCTAGGGCAGATAGCCTAGTATGAACCTATGAACCTATAAACACATGAATATAAAATGCATACTAACACTAATCAAGTTATTCCAACATGTTTTTAAGTTTTCTGTCCCTACTTTTGGGTGTTATAGACTTACACGCACATACAAATTTACTTATCCTGAAAGAATCAGATTAATCCACATGGTCCCAGCATGCCATATACAATAAAGAAGCTCCTAGCTCATCCTCATCTGTCGTCCAACCTGGTCCAGTTTCTTCAGATGCAGCAATCCAGATACCAGGCAGGGAAGCAGGACAACAAGAAGCAAGATGGTGACATGATGCATATGCATGCACTGGCAGGCAAATGCCCAACTGAATTTCAGAATGTTACAGATGTACAGGGTCCACATACAGACAAAATACCATGAGCCGCTTGCTGAAGAAAAATGTCCTTGGCTACTACTTCTCCATGCTCCTCATGTTATGGATGGTCAAGGACAACTCCACACCATGATGTACAGTCACCAGATTAAGTCACTCGCTTCTGATCTCCAGTCGAGTCCACCTCAACTTCAAGCAGCCAGCAAGGTATGAAAGGGAAGAGCTAACCAACTCCAGCTGTATTTAATGGGAATTAAGCAGCCAAATACAGGTGCAATCAAAAATAAAGTCCAGTTCATGTTTGCAAGTCAGTCAACAGATAGTAAGCTTTTCGGGGGGGGGGGGGGGTTAGGACCTGTTTTGTTTATCCCTACATTTTTGCAACTCTCCTGGCTAGCCAAGTGTATGCTATAGTGTACATAGTGTATGCTTGCAGACATCCTTGCTCTATTGCTTACCTTGGACATGTTCATTATCAGCTTTATCCTAACAGGGTCACATCACAGCCCTGTTCAAGAAAAAGATTGTGATCATAAAATTAATACATTTTGTTCGTTTTTTCCCCAGCCAGCAGCAGCTTTTGTGGGAGCCCCACACAGTTAAGGACTACTAAGCCCCCCTACCAACCACAGCCATTGGTATTGCAGGTACCTAAAACTTGACTATGTTGTTAGTTTTAGTGGAGAGAATGCCCATGCCCACCAGCAGGATTTAACTAAGCTAAGAGCACTATGACCATGGTAAAATATTTAATGAAATTATAAAGCCTGTTACTTAACGAAACACTGTTTCTATAACCAGCGATGTATTTGAATTTTATTATTGCTCACTTGACTTAGTAAGGACACAAGAGTGATGTACCAGCTTTTGTTGGTTTAATAACTATGTTACAAAATATCAGGTAAGATAACTTGCTGTAGTGTGGGACCCCCAGCGAGACTGCAGGGTTTTCTGGTGCCTAAAATCAGCTAAGCTAACATGGATTTCTGTTCTTCTGGGCAGAAAGCCTCCAATAAACTCCTGGCTAATGTACAAAAATCATCCTAATGAAAAGACAACATGTCTTTGGATAAGCTATGTCTATCCTTTCTCAATTTTTTTCTAGCGACATCTTTGGAGGAACTGAGAGACTGCGTTTCATTCAGGGCAACTGGTCTCTTTCCTCAGTCCCTTCAGAGAAGAACCTTGCGGAGAAATTCTCAGACCCAAAGATGGTGTTACTTCCGTGCCCAGACTTGACACAGAAACAGCTGCAAAGGACATGGATAATCCCTTTTCTATGATGGCATAAAGGACTACACCACAGGGACCCAGAGAAACCAGTGAAGAACCAGTCTGAGGAACAAATAGCTACTGCAGAGTCACCCACCAGTGTCTGAGACATTGCCTTAGCCTGATGTATGGGCAAGAGCTGTTTTTTTTTTTTTTTCTTTCTTTTAAGGTACAGTAGAAGAAGAAATAGCAAGACAGATGAAGTAATTAATGCTGTAGTCAAGAAAGAAGCCTGATTGCAAGTAGGCTCTGCTGGGATGAGTTGATCAGAAGACTCTGCACTGTCATGTTTTAAAAACAAAAATAATTCTACACTAAACTGAAGATATGGACTGGAACAATAGTATTTTGGAGAGTCAAGCAGAAGAAAATACCTGAAAATCCATTGAGAAAAAGAAAACTAAAGGAAAATGACTTATCTTTAGTAAAACATTGATGTCAACTGTTTTAATAACAAAATTATTTTCCATGACACATTACCAATTCAGTTATTAGATATACAGGTAAAAGGAAGGAAACAATGATTCACTGCTGTATGAAGTAAATAAATATCACTTTTTCTTTTCTTATATTTATTGCTAAGTTAATATTCTATATTTTATTTTCCATATTAAATATATGCCATAGCTTAAATAAGTATTAAGAAAGTAACTAATAATAAGCTTTTTTTTTACATATATATTCTGGTTTCCTTTCTTCATATATGGGCCACATAAATCCTAAAGTGAGAGCTCATGATAACATAATTGCAAGCTGCTCACAGTACATTAAATAAGTGTGCTGTGAATGGACTGATGTTTATGGTGTTTTTAATTTTTAACTCAAATCAATGTCATCATTGAGTGGAATATGTAAGGTGTTGTATGTATGAGATTTGGATGTGCTTTCTATGAAAGACATCAGACTGTTATGAGTGCTTCTCTACTAATATAGTGATAAAATGGTGGGTGCATGCAGTCTGCATGAAGCTGTTTTCTTTTTCCTATTTTTTTCTTTTTTCTTATATATTCTTATCTGTGATGTTTGGTGCCATTTTATTCACTGGAGAGGGTTAGGAGAGGAGAAATACAGTACTGAAGACAATGTATGTGCTTTAACACTGGGGATTCACTTTGAAACATGCTAGTTATTCTTTTGCTCTACCCTCCCCTGCTAGGATGGATGGACAGATATGGACAAAGAACTGCCTGATAATTCCAAATTCATCTTAGAAGGGGTAGAGACACCAAATATTTTGTTGACATCTGCTGAATAATGTTGAAAGCAAGGGAGTTACAGAAAAAATTTCTTTCCATGTTGCTGACTAAAATTAGATTTTAAGTTTACTCCTAGGTTTTATGCCACTTGCTCAACTAAGAATCTGGTGTACTTAGCAACTTGCAATAGATGCACAGCTTTCTATGTTGGTCTGACAAAAAGGAAGCTAACAGACAGAATTTACAACCATCTGTATGAGATCAAGAAGGGTTATGAAAATAATGCCTTAGCCATGCATATTAAAGACAATAAAGAACATGTCTTCTATTTTAGAATTTTAGAATTGGTCCATACAAATAAAAGAAGAGGAGACACAAGTAATGATTTAGCCATGGCAGAGCTGAAGTGGATATTTAGGCTAGGAGCCCATCTTTCACCAGGCCTAAACAAATTTGTTTCCATTAAACCCATTCTGCAGAATAGATGGTAATATAGCAACCATCTATTATGGGTAGGTGGTTCATGTCTCGTGTACATATATATTTTTAATTATTCATGTTTAACTCTCTATAGCTCGTTGATACCTTCTTTATGTAAAGGGACTTCAACATTAAAAATCCCCCATGTTTACATAACAAAATGGTAGCACTTTACCCAAGTTCAACTCACAGTCCATATAAAATAACTTTCCACATGAGTTATGTGTATTTTTAATAGCAAGTTAAGTTTTTAATAAAAGTTTAAATACTTATTTTTCTATCTATTTATATTTACTATTATTAAAACTATAAGGTTACTTGTATTTATATATATATATATTTTTATATTGTTATATTATATATATATTTATTATGGTTTTTCGTTGAGGTGTACGGCTTTATAACTCATACACTTTAAGTTATACTTTAGGGTATTAAGGGTTATAGTTCATAACATAGTGAGGCTGTATTGAAGTTTTGTCATAACAAATAAGTTGATTTTAAAGCATTCACTTTGGATTGAGTTTTTTAGAAATGTTCTAAAAAAAGTGGTTTATATAAATATGCAAATATGCTAATATTGTCTATATTATATCTATAATTATTTTGAACCTACTTAGTAAATGCTTTTTATATGTATGTATACTCTATAGTTACATTTTGCTTTCTGTTTTGAGGGAAGAACATTGTTTTTCAAAACAGTGAGAACAGTATTAACTTGCAAACAATTATTTAATTATTTAATCTAGTAATTAATGTTGAAATCAATTAAGTTCCTGCTTTTTTGGTTTTAAATACAGAGTCTCTTTATTCTAAACATTATCTGATGAAGCGTAGTACTAATCTACGCGAAAGCGCTTATCCTTGTTATTTATGGAATAAAGTTATATTTTTGCCTCTATTGTAAGGAGATACAGAGTTTTATTTTCTATAACATCGTGGTGAGACCTGCCTCTTTTTTGCTTAACTACCTTTTGGACTTGTGAGTTTTGGTCTCTTGATCAGAGCAGTTACATCTTGTGGTTTTTATTCCTCAGGGAAGTAGTAAATC
The DNA here is from genome assembly GCF_019279795.1 of Protopterus annectens. Lineage (NCBI taxonomy): Eukaryota > Metazoa > Chordata > Ceratodontiformes > Protopteridae > Protopterus > Protopterus annectens. Next base: position 913,562,854 of record NC_056728.1, read on the forward strand.
CTGGTGGTAATAAATTATGCCAATAGATACCTTGAGGAGGTGTCTGTGTCCTCCATTGAGGCAGAGAAGGTGGCAAATGCTTCATTAGGGTACGTTTCCCAACAGAAGTACTGACTGACAGAGGTGTCAGTTTCATGTCAAACCTGCTGGCTTGTCTGTGGGAGCACTGTGCGATAAAGCAAATAAAGACCACCCAGGAGGAGTCTGAGAGGATCTGGTGACTGATCCTCCTCAGGGATGCAGGGATTAGTTCCTCAGTGTAAGGGGGTTGCAGTGTCCCAGCGGCTATCCCCTACCCAGGTTTGAGAAATCTGGGCAGTATTACAGAAGTTTAGGGACATATTCACTGGGAAACCTTGTGCGCCCACCTGGTGCAGCAATTTAGTGATGTCAACAGTGCCAATGCAGGTGAGATCTCAAGATAGGGTATGAGTTAATGTATTCACAGACAGGCTCATTCTTCTTGAGCAACATTTTTCCACGGTAACTTGAGAAACTAGCTTGAGTCTTCAAAGGGGAGAGAGAGATGTGATGATGTGAGCTAGTGCCACCATAGCTAGCTGGAGTTTTGTAAAGAATTGTATGCCAATTTTATGTCAAACTGATTTGTACAGGTGCTTGTGTTGAAAATGTATTTGTAAAGTTGCTTATGTTTTAAAAAAAAAAAAAAAAGTACCAACAGTGGGTCCTGCTGGACAGAAAAGACCTGTATATCAGACTGTATTGTAATTGTTGAAATGAATATATTGTAACAGAGGATATTGGAAGAGAAGAGGTTAATATTAGTCCAGCTTAACTTTAATTTTGAAAAATAATATGAAATTAAATTACCTGGTTTAGGCCATAACATTGTATCGCACAGTTCTAATTGCTGCCAGAGGCAAAATGTTTGTGAAAAGCAGGACCAGGAATCCTACTGTATTGTCCTTGGGGGTGAGCTAATTGATATCCTGGAAGGGTGGACATTTTTGAAATGGGTTTTATAGCTTCCAAATGCTATAACACATCTTAGCAAAGCTCTGTGTGTATGTATGGTAACACATATGTGCTAGATTCTGGTCTAGTTTCTAGTAGAAGGGGGGTAGTGTGGGAACAAGAACACAGATCACCAAATGTATGTGATATCATTCTGTAATCCAGCACTGAAATTATGTTCAATACTAGATGAGACAGAAGTCTCAGAGCATTTTGTTTGTGAAACCTAACAAAGAAGGATCACTCACCCACATCATCTTGCCTTGATCTAGTAAGGGAATTGTAACTATTTGGATGTCACTATACATAATTTTGGAAGTGGGTTTAAATCCATGATATATAGGAAACCCATATTCTCAAATACCTACATTAGTTATGGTAGTGCACACCCAATATTTCAGAAAAAAATTATTATTAAAGGACAGTATGTTCATGTAAGCCGTATGACATCCTGTGATGTAGATTTTCATAAGGAATGTAGGGTATTACAAAGTATGTTTATAGATCGAGGTTACCCAACAGAACTTATAGACAGTATACAAACAGAGGTCATATTAGGGAGAAAGGATAAATATATCCCAGTTTTAGGTATGGGTTTATTTACAAATACAACAGGACAGATATGTAAGGTACAAGATGACTTTAGTAGGGCCTTTATTACTAATTTTAGTGGGACCGCATATCAGGTTAAATTAATATTGGAAAGAGAATGGAAAAAATTCTCGGCGCTCTCAGATATGGAGGTATTTAAAATAAGCCTCTTAAGGTAGTATTTAAGAAAGGTCAGAATATTAAAAATTTATTGGAACATGCAGCCAATTTACAAGTATTTACACACAAAAGAATAGGGACTTTTAAATGTGGGGCTTGCAATCAGTGTAAACACATATTACAGGGCGAAGAATTGTGCACAGTGGCCAGGAACAGGACAATTGTCAACAATAGTTATTCAAACTAATTCACAAGGTCTTATATATGTGGTTACATGTGGATCTTGTGATGCCTTTTATGTTGGTAAAACTGAGCAACATCTAAAGCATAGAATCTATGAACATTTAAATGATGTCAAGAAGAAAAACAGTACTAACGCACTGTATAGGCATACACTTGATTGCAATAATGCACAGTTCTTCTTTGTTGTTAAAACGGTCCCAAAGGAAGTGAGAGGGGGTCCCTGGGAAATGAAATTAGAGTTTAGGGAAACTTTTAGGCAAATTACATTGGAAGCCAATACATTCCCAGGGTTAAATGATTCTATCTCTATTTTACCCCTGCTTAAGCTTAAAGCAGCTAAATTGCAAATGTATTTACATAGTATTGAGGGTCCTGAATTTTTAACTCAATTTAAAGTATTTCATGTCATTTATGTTGTTTCATGCTTTTTATATTATATTTTTGTATATTTATATCCAATATTTACACATTCATTGAAATATTTATTTCATAATTTTATTATAGTGATAGATACCTTTGCAATATATTTGTATTTGATTCTGCCTAGGTAAACAATGTATTCCGCTTTACATATATGTATTTTATAAATAATATACCTTTAACATTTAAAAAAAGTTTTAATTAGTTAATTCATCAATTAAGGGAGTAGTATAAATTAGGCTAATGTGATTTTCATGTGTTGATTCTAATGAAGTCTGGGGGATACTCGGACGAAAACACTTTGTACGTTTGGCATTAAAAACATTAAATAAAGCTGCTTTTTTCTACTTTACTGGTGTCCTGTGTGGAGCTCCTCTTCAATCCAGCATTTTTGATCTATTAACCTTTGATAACCTAGTGATAGCAATCTGCCTGAAAAAGTGGAAGAGTTAGAAGCCCGTTGATGAAGATGATGGAAGGCTGAAAAGCTGGATTGCTCTCTGCTTGGTTCCTACAGCTCCCAGGGCCACCAATAATACTTATTTTACCTGGGTTGTAGCCATTGATCCATCCCATTGGACCACATAGCCAGGCTGTAGTCTGTTCCCCACTTCTTCCTCCCTGCAACTGACCATCAGCTGTCAAAAGCTCCTCTCCTTGCTTACTGGTTCATCTGGACCCACCTTATCCTCTCTTGACCACAATCTAACCAGGCTACAAACTATTAATTTTAGTTTTGAGGAAATTTTATGGTTAGGAGTCAAGTTTTGGAAGTATAACAGTACCACAGGCTGATGGAATCAGAACAGTCTTAACTCTGGGTTATTCTTCAGCTGTAATCATTTTTAGGAATTAAAAGAAGCAGCCAGACAAGTACTTAATTCGTAATCCACTACTTCGTAAAGGCTGATAATTTGTGTTGATCATGTTTATTTCTTTAGTTAAATTAATTACAGACGCCCATCTTTCTCACTACTTCAGTAACATTTGGCTGTTTGGATTGTACCCTGGATGGATACATCTGGCTAGTCTTCGAAAAAAAACCCTCTGGCTTCCTCCCATTTCTTCTCTTTGACTGATGAATGGCTAGCCCCTTGGAAGGGAGTATGCAGCCAATATATAGACAAATTAAGTACTTTCTGGTTTAAGGGAAATCAACTTTGAGGCATCACAGGAGCAGCAATTGGCTACAGGCTTCATTTCTGACAAGTCCCTATAGGGGGTCTATATTAATTGCGCAAGAGACATATTCATTGAAAATGCCGTCCGTCAACTGCCGCCGAATATCACTTCAGCGAACTGCAGAATTTTTCCCATGGTTCGCAAACACTTGCCCACCAACCATCTGGAACACACAATGGACAAAATCAAATCCACCCAAGTGGGGAGCTTTACCCCCCCACACCCCTCTAACTATATATACCAACTCCGAGATCACACTACTGTGGGGAAAAGGGCAAAATTTAGGTGACAGTCAACTGTTTGCGAACCATGAGAAGAATTCCGCAGTTTGCTGAAGTGATTTTCTGCGGTTGTTGCTCACAGAAGACTTATTCAGTGAATACATCTTTTGTGGAATTAATATAAACCTGTAGCAGGACCCATCTACACAGAAAATATTGTCTTTTTAATTAGTTTTGATGTATTTTTTTTATTTTCTGAAGAATTCTGACAATATTATTATCAGAAGTTTCTTGTCAAACTGTTTTTAGAAAGGGTCTGCTTTTGTGAGAATAAAATGGACTGTTTATGAGACATTTTAACTGAAATGTAAGGATTTAACACTTGAATTGTTTTTATGTACTTAAAAAGGTGTTTGAGTGTTTCAGTGTGTGTGTACACTGTGACAACTTGCCTTCATTATTTTAATGTTTGAGACATTTTGCTTGAAGGTGTTAAGCATCATGATGTATATTTCAAGGTTAGAAATCTATTTTATGTTTGGTCCTTGTGCACACTTCATGACACCTCACCTTCACTTGTTTTCTTTCAGTAGAAGCAGTTTCTGTGAAAGGGACTTAAGAGTTCTGACAAGGCTTTTGTGCACTGGCTGTGCTTTTACTTTTGAATTTTGAGAGACTGTCTAGGGAAGTGTGAATGTTTCATGCCTGTGATCACTTGTCTGACAGCTTAACTTCTCATTTTTTGTCAATTTATTGAAAATTTTAACACAATATATGATAGCAGAAATATTATAAAACAAATGTACACATCTAAAAGAACAATGATAAACTAAAATGCCTATTTACAATGGTGTCCACTATAAAACAAAGGTTTTTAAACAGAAAAAGAAATAGGAGTAGTTAGTCTGTTTATCCTGCAACCCACGGTGGTGGTGCTGCGGTAGCGTTGTCACCTCACAGTAAGACACTGTCTGGTTCGATTCTCAGCTAGAGTGTTTATTGCGTGGAGACATGCGTGAATGGGCGTACCTTCGTTGAAGGTTGTGCGCCAGGGATGGTAACTCGGCATGTAAAAATCAACTACCTATCATTAGCGGACCGGAGTTCCACTGTGGTGACCCTTAACTGGGAAAAGCCGAAAGACAACTAGTCTGTTTATCCTGCAGTTCTTTGAATTTCAACATATATAAAGTGGTGATTCTAGATGTTCTTGTCCTGATTTTGATAAGTTCAAGATAATAAACTTCAGTTATCAAGTGTACACATTCCTTCATAGCAGGAATATTCTGATTCTTCCAGTTCTTGGTGATGATTTTTCTTGCCAATGTTAAGATACTCCATAAAGAGGGTGTATTATTTTTATGACACAGGTGGTAATAGGTGTGGACAGCACAGAGGTGCAGTGGTTAGCATTGTCGCCTCACAGCAAGAGGTTCCATGATACAGTTCTTGGCTGGGGTGCCTTCTGCACATAGTATGCATGTCCTCCCTGTGTTCATGTGGATTTCCTCTGGGTGCTCCAGTTTCCCAAGACATGCAGCAGGTGGATTGGTCATTTTAAATTGTCCATAGGTGTTTGTGTGTGTGTGTGTGTGTGTGTGTGTGTGTGTATATGTTTGTGTGCCTTCTGGGGAAGGTTGGGTGCCAGACTGGCAACTCAACACTGTAAAATCTCTACTGCCACTCATTCTGTGGACCATAGATCTGCTGTGATGACCCCTAACCAGAGCAGCTGAAAGGAGAATTGGGAATAGGTGTATTAAATAAAATCAGCATACATTTATTAATTTAATTAAATTTAATTAATTAAAAACAAACTGTAAGAGAAAATTCATATTATCCCAATATGTTTTCAGTTTTATACAGTTGTAAAACATATGTTGCCAGCCAGCTTTAGCATTTAGTTTACATCTCCACATCCTATGTCACTGTTGTACATCAATTCAGCTTTATGTGGTGTGGTAAAAGTTCTGTGTAAGAACCTCCAGGAGAATATCCTCCACCTTAGTCATGAAGTAGTTTGTTTTGAAAATTGGAGTATTAGTTTTTTTATCATCTTCACTTGGGGGGAGTTAACAAGTCTAAAATAATCCCAATAGCTTGTCTTCCTCTGTGACATGCTCTTGATTTCTTAAGTACCTTATATATTTTAAATAGAAGTCCCTTTCCAATTATATTCCGGTGCATTAGAATGAGTAAGTCAATGAATTTGGGGAAAGAATTTCTAACTATTGGTTGCATTAGATTAATCCTATGGTCAACCAATTGTCTACAGTTTTTTATTTTTAACCACATATCTGAGTAATTCAAACTTATTAATGATGTGGTCAACATTTTGTAATTGATACCAGTATAACAGGTTATTGTCTTTAAATGTAGTCATCGTTAAATACTAATTTTAGTATAGGCAGTTGGAAATACAAAGAAAATCCATGCTTTATATTCAGGGTTCCTGAAAAATGAAAATTTTAAAGGAGGTTATTATTGTATTAATATAATAAGCGTTAACTGTTTTTTTTTTTTATAAAATAGTTTTTTACTAACCAATGAAATTTATTAGTAGCTCTTTTATTATGATATGATTTTGTTATGAATTATTTTATTTACAACTAATACTTTTCTGAATATCTTTCCATTTTGGCATTATAATTGTTATTTAGCCAAGAAATTATTGTCTTAACAATTGAGGATAAGAAATATAATGTTAAAGAACAATGCCACCCAATGCCCAGTCTCTAATGTGATGGTTTAAAACCAATATAGGATTGTTAGGAAACCATAAAAATCTGAGAAACAAAAATTATACTCTTTTTTATTTTTTTTATATTTTTTTGGGGGGGGGGGTGGGAGGGATGGGGATTGTATTATATATAAAATTTTAGGAAGGATAATAATTTTAATTAAGGAGAGTCTCTTTTCCATAATGAAAATGTATCCCATTTTAAGAGTTTGTTTTACGGAATTCAAGTTGTTGTAATAATTAAGGATTGTTATATGTTTATTATCAGACAAGATTCAGTAAGTAAGTGATTTTACCATCCTTGACTAGGTATTTATGTAATTTTGTATCTATTTTATTAATATTATAATTAACAGATACTATTTTAGTCATATTCTTATTAAAACTGAGTCCCAGTTTCTTAAGGAATATTTCTTTTGCTTGGAATACTGCAATAAGAGAAGAATTGTAATCAGTCAAAGTTAATAGGATGTCATCTACAAATAATTGTATTTTGGGGATTAGATTATTTATTAGTATGCCTTTGATGTTTTTATTTGATCTTGTATAATTTAGAAAAGATTCCATAACTAAAATAAAAAGCAATGGGGACAAGGGACAACCTTGATTGATTGGGAAGTATATGAGTTTATCTTAATGTATACAAAGGAGTTTTCATAGAGATGTTTGATTAATTGTAAGAAATTGTTTTGAAAATTTACATTCCTCCAGTACTAATAGTAAGTACTCCAGATTAAATGAATCAAATGCAGTACTGATATCCAGACTACCCAAAGTTAGTTCTTTTTTTTTTTAATTATTAGTGTAATCAGTTATTGATAGTATTCTCTTGATATTATCATGGGTGTTTCTGTTCATTATTTACCGAGTCTGATCATTTTTTATCAACATTTGAAGAAATTGGTTTCTTCTAGAGGCATAGATTGCCATGAATATTTTATAATTTATATTTAATAATGAAATTTGTCTATATGAAGAACATTGTGTTGAGTCCTTGTCAGGTGTTAAAATTGGGGGTATTGGGGTCGCTTTCCAGAATGGTGGTACCTTTGTAAAGCCCTTCACTATTGAAAATACCTCTAGTAAAATACTCAGTGTATCCTTAGCCATCACTTTGTATAGTTCAGGTATTATACCATCACTTATTTGAATTTTGAGTTCAGACATCAATATAGACTTGTCAGTTATTTTCATTTGATCCTCCGGTCTATTTTCAGTATATTTTTATAACTGTTTTAATTAGATCTTGTGTATTCATTGTTTGTGTGCATTGATCTTACTAAAATGAGACCTGAAAAAAACAGAATTTTTTCTATTTCAGGAATGTTCTTTTTACTACTAGAGGAGTATAATTTTTTTATATGATAAGATTTAACAGTCATTTTTGTTTTACTAGCCAGTTTATGCATGGATTTAAGATGTTTGCAATAATTTATTTTATTTTTTCTAAATTTGTCATAATTTTGTTATACAATTTATAAACATATTTATTGTTTATTTCTTCCATTAAGTTATTTTCTTTTTGACTATCTAATTTTAACTTATCAAATTTCTCCTGTAAATCTATCGTTTGCACCATTGTTTCTTTTTTTGTGTGCATACCAACTTGTAATTTTGCGTAAAATGTGAGCTTTTAAAGAGTCCCATACAAAAAATCTCTGAGGCATTACCTGTATGACTAATTTCAATAAAAGTTTGAATTTCTTTATTAAAGAACTTAAAGTCTTTCACATTGGTTATATATAAGCAGGGATCTTTTTAATTGGGATGTTATTACTAGAATTCAATATAAATTCAAATGTTATTGCTTTATGATCCGACAGTGGGCAAGGGACTACTTTAACATTATCTGTTCTACTAGTGATCTCATTTGAAACATATACTCTGTTTGTGATTGTGTCCAATGCCTGTGTGAGAAATCTGTGAAGAAGAGTGAGTTTGATACTGTGAAAAATCATTTATATCTCTCATTATATAGGTCAGTGAACTCCATCAAACCTTTGACTGAGGCAGGTTTCTTCCTTTTACAGCTAATGTTGGTATCCTTGTCAGGTAAATTCAAGTTAAAGTCACCTGCAAAAATGTTTCCCTTTGATATTTGTATTTCCCAAACTGTTTAACTATCTGTATTCCCAATCTAGATGATGTTCTTCTTCTTCTTTCAGCTTTTCCCAGTTAGGGTTCACCACAGCAGATCACCTGTTTCCATTTCGTCTTCTCCTCTGCATCTTACTCTGTCACACCAACCACCTGCATGTTCTCTCTAACCACATCCATAAACCTTATCTTAGGGCTTCCTCTTTTCCTCTTACCTGGCAGCTTCATCCTTATCATCCTTTTCCCATTATACCAGCATCCCTCCTCAGCACATGTCCAAACCAACGCAATCTCGCCTCTCTGGCTTTGTCTCCAAACTGTCCAACCTGACTCTCTAATATACTTATTCCTAATCATGTCTACCCTCGTCACACCCAGTGCAATTCGTAACATCTTTAACTCTGCCACATCCAGCTCTGACTCCTGCCTTTTTGTCAGTGCCACTGTCTCCAAACCATATAACATAGCTTGTATCACCACCCTTTTGCAGACCTTCCCTTTCACTCTTACTGGTACTCATCTATCACAAATCACTCCTGACACTTCTCCATCCACTCCACCCTGCCTCTACTCTCTTCTTCACCTCTCTTCCACACTCGCCATTACTCTGAACTGTTGATCCCAAGTATTTAAACTCATCCACCGTTGCCAACTGTACTCCCTGCATCCTCACCATTCCTCTGTCCTCCCTTTCATTCACACACACACACACATATTACATCTTAGTCCGGCTGACCTTCATTCCTCTCCTCTGTAGAGCATATCTCCACCTCTCCAGGGTCTCCTCAACCTGTTCCCTACTCTCACTACATATCACAATGTCATCTGCAAACATCATAGTTCACAGGGACTCCTGTCTGATCTCATCTGTCAACCTGTCCATCACCAGTGAAAATAAGAAAGAGCTCAGAGCTGATCCTTGATGTAATCCCACCTCCACCTTAAATGCATCTGTCACTCCCACTGCAGATCTCACCGCTGTCACACTACTCTTGTACATATCCTGCACCACTCTTGCATACTTCTCTGCCACTCCTGACTTTCTCATACAATAACAGAATTCCTCTCTAGGCACCCTGTCATATACTTTCTCTAAGTCCACAAAGACACAATGCAACTCCTTCTGACCTTCTCTGTACTTCTCCATCAACACTCTCAGAGCAAACATCGCATCTGTAGTGCTCTTTCCTGGCATGAAACCACACTGCTGATCACTAATCATCAGCTCCCTTCTTAACCTAGCTTCCACTACTCTTTCCCATAATTTCATGCTGTGACTGATCAGTTTTATCCCTCTGTAGTTACTACAGCTCTGCACATCACTCTTATTCTTAAAAATCGGTACCAAAACATATTTTTCTCCACTTCTCAGGCATCCTCTCACTTTCCAAGATTTTATTAAACAATCTGGTTAAAAATTCCACTGCCATTTCTCCTAACCACCTCCAAGCTTCCACAAGTATGTCATCTGGACCAACAGCCTTTCTGTTCTTCATCCTCTTCATAGCTATCCTTACTTCCTCCTTGCTAATCCATTGCACTTCCTGATTCACTACCCCACATCATCCAGCCATCCATATCTCTCATTCTCTTCATTCATCAGCCCCTCAAAGTACTCTTTTCATCTGTTCAACACATTCTCCTCACTAGTGAGTATGTTTCCCTCATTATCCTTTATCACCCTTACCTGCTGCACATCTTTACTAGCTCGGTCCCTCTGTCTAGCCAATTGGTACAGGTCCTTTTCTCCTTCCTTAGTGTCCAACCATTCATACAACTCTCTATATGCCTTATCCTTAGCCTTTGCCACCTCTCTCTTTACCTTGCACCTCATCTCTTTATACTCCTGTTACTTTCTTCATCTCTCTGACAGCCCCACTTCTTCTTCGCCAACCTCTTTCTCCGTATACTCTCCTGTACTTCCTCATTCCACCACCAGGTCTCCTTGTCCGCCTTCCTCTGTCCAGATGTCACACCAAGCACCTTTCTAGCAGTCTCCCTTACTAGCTCTGCTGTAGTTACCCAGCTATTCAGTAACACTTCATTGCCACCCAGTGCCTGTCTTAACTCTTTCCTGAACTCCACCTCACAATCATCCTTTTTCAATTTCCACCATTTGATCCTTGGTGCTGCCCTCACACTCCTTCTCCTCTTCTTAATCACCAATGTCATTCTGCAGACCACCATTCTATGCTGCATAACTACACTTTCCCCCGTCACCACTTTACAGTCTCCAATCTCTCTCAAACTGGCTCTCCTGCATAGGATATAATCCACCTGTGTGCATCTCCCTCTACTCTTGTATATCATCCTATGCTCATCCTTTTTTCAAAATCCACTACCATCTGACCTTCTGCATTCCTTTCCTTAACACCATACCTATCCATCATTTTTTCATTCCCTCTGTTCCCTTCACCAACATGCCCATTGAAATCTGCTCCAATCACCACTCTCTCACCCTTGGGTACAGTCATCACCACTTCATGCAACTCGCTCCAAAATTTTTCTTTCTCATCCATTGCATACCCAACTTGCGGAGCATATGCACTAACAACATTCATCATTACACCATCAATTTCCAGCTTCATAAACATCACTCTATCCGACACTCTTTTCACCTTCAAAAACACTCTTGGTATACCATTCCCTTCAGGATAACCCCTACCCCATTTCTCCTCCCATCCACACCATGATAGAAGAATTTGAACCCACCTCCAATACACCTGGCTTTACTTACCTTCCACTTGGTCTCTTGTACACACAATATATCAGTCTTCCATCTGTCCATCATATCAGTTAGCTCTCTCCCTGTACCAGTCATACTGCCAACATTCAAAGTTCCTACCCACACTATCACACTCCTAACCATTCTCCTCTTCCTGCATTTGGGCATGCCTTCCCCCTCTTCTTCTCCTTCGACCAACAGTAGCCCAATTTCTGCCAGCACCCTGTCGGCTAACAGTACTGGTGGCGGTTGTTAACCCAGGCCTCAACTGATCTGGTATGTAAATCTGTATTGGTTTCCACATACCTCATTTGAGAGATGTTTTACACCAGATGCCCTTCCTGACGCAATCCTTCCCATTTATCCGGGCTTGGGACCGGCACGAAGAAATGCACTGGTTTATGCATCCCCAGTGGCTGGGTTATGTATTCCCAGTCTAGATATTCAGTAGATATTAGTAAAAGTGTATAATTTCCTTTGAATCTCAAGTGACTGAACAAAACATATGTTGTTCATCACTAAATGCAATCAAAATTCTAGGTAGAAGCAAAGAATTTTTCCATAAAATAGCCACCTGCTGTTGACTGCAACACCGCTACTTCTCAAAAAAAAAAAAGATATAGTTCAGGGGGTACACAGCAACATTCTGAAACAAAACCAAGTGCACATGAGAGGTGCTGTGGGTACTAATAGCATTAAATTGTAACATTCTGAACATTTAAATGTACACTTTTAAATGGAACGACATGGAGTTAATTAGGTCATATGGTCTACAAAATCTGGTTGTCAACACTTGGCAGTAGACTTATTAACTATCTTTTTTCTGCCCGTCTGTACTTTGAACCACAGTACAAGAAAGAAACACGGGTATAAATGCTTTACGAATGCAAAAATAATCTGGTTCAGGATTTCAGTAACTGCAGGATTTTGCGCCATCAGCAGTCATACTATATGTTGTATGCTTCCATGGGATCCATTTCTAAACTCAGATCTAGAAATCTTCAAGAATGCACATTTGTAGGAAAATGCCTATTTGGCCAAAGATGTACATTTGCTGGAGTATCACAATCCTTCTGCAAATACTTATAAATTTAACAGCTAGCCATAAAGTTTACCTGATGAGTGAAAACTAGTGAACGCCTCTGGAAATGTGTGCTTTACAGCTGAGCGCCGATAAATCACATGGACCCTCCCATTTCTTTCTTCTTCTTGCATGCCTCGTTCTACTGGCTCAATGAAATACTCTTCCTTATCTGTTCGAATCATTCCAGACTAAAAGGGGTAACCAATGTATTATGTTAGAACATCTATTTTAAGCCTGCTCTTTACTTGTCACTGTATTATTTAATGAAAATAAGAAGAGAGAATTTCTAGTCATTTATGGGATTTGAGATTTAGCAATGTGCATTTGGAACACACCTGATTGCAAGTTAAAGCAGTCAGCATTTCTGCCATTTATACTGCAAATCAGATTCAACGCCCAAGATAAAATTAGCAATGAAACCATTGTAACAATACTGAACTGCTGTAAAGGTGTTCATCTGGTGAGATACAGAATCACTCTACATGTAGCAAAACTAAATCAAATCCTATGCTATTTAATGTTGAAAAGAATGTAAATTTACATAAAATATACTAATGAGTGCTATGTACATATTTCTGGCTTAACTACACCTCAATCTGTGCACTTAAATTACACAAAGGTCAAAACATGAAACCTAGTGACTGAATGTAGTGCAACTATTAATGACACATTCATATTAGTACTACACATGCATGTACATGTCTGTGTTTGTGTATGTATATATATGTGTCATACACATCTGTGTTTGTGCGCGTGTATATGTATATCTTTTTGTATATGTATATATTACATCCACATATAAACAAGTAGCTCACTTCAGTCAACTCTCCAGCAGTCAATACACTATATATAGAACGCTCAAGTTTCTTAAAGCACAACAATGCCTACTATTTATTCAACCTCGAAGGCAGAGTTGTGGGAGAAACACACCACAGCAGCAGATGCTCAATTAGAATTTCAGTTACAGCAACATTCATGAACAATGGGAGTTTGGCTCTGGTAGACATATTTCCAGCTAGCACTTCAACCAGCAACTTGTGGATATCTTGATATGGGTTGACTCCTCCCCAGAGAGAGAAAGAGACATTAAGAAAGTGTGTGTGGGTGGGGGGGGGGGGCATGCCTGAACCATCACTTGTTCCTTTTTTCCCACTGAAGGATAAGAGATATGCCTTAAGTGAACAGTCAGTCCAATATTTACTTTTCACAATATACATGCATTTATAAAAATAATGGGTATTCACGACCTTGGCTTGTTGAGATAACTCCATGCTTTCCAGATAAACCCCTGACTACAACACAGGCACCCAAGATCAATTAGTGAGTTGGGTACTGTAATAGTGGGCCAGAAACAAAAGAAGTGAGCTTTTGCCACCAGCTCACCCATCCCATTTGGGCAAGGATGCAGCTCTAGCTTCCCACATCTAATGAAAGGACTAGGTGTTGACCCTGTCAAACACAGCCCTGCAGGAGGATTCAACATGTGGAAGTATTCTCCTCATGAAATTTGCACACGGGAGTCACTGAGTAGGAAGAAGGGTGCTTCATTAGGGATAAGATAGGACCAGCAAGCTAGCCCACTCCCTAACACTTCTCATTCCTGGGGAAACAGGCTGATAGGGTTTCTCACTCAGGAACAAATGGGCTACTGAATTCTCACCTGGCCAGGAATGCCTAGCTTTCACCCACACAGAACGAATGAGCCACCTGGCACAGGTAGAGTACCCAGTGGATAAGGTCCTGTGGGGAAAGCAAAAAGAAAAAAATGATGAGAGTTCCCAATGCATTTCCAGACCTACTCTAGGAGTGAATTATTTTATCAGTGTTATGCAGGCAGTCTGCGATCACACTCTGCTCATCTTCTCTCCTTTACAGCAGCTCCTCACTAAGGATCTGTCCTTTGCAGTACCTAAACTCCAGCAAAGGGAGAAAGGAAGGGAAAAGCTATCACTGCAATAGTGATGATACTTACACAGCCACTATTTGTGTTAGCTCACATGTGTGCTTTGCTCTTCGTATGGATTGCTGCTGCAGTATTCATGACCAACAGATTCCCAAAGCAGAACCTATTTCAGGAGGCAGAAGGAAAACAGGCAGTTTGTGCAAATGCAATTTCTCAGAGAAGGGCCTACAGGACTGTAGTTCAAAATCTTGCTTTGTAACTAGAACATATATCCAACTTGCACTGTTTTGTCAATGCATGGAGAATCAAATGCTTGCTACTCAACTGCTCTGAGGACAGACAAGCACAGTTCACACTGAAGCTCACGAGAGACCAATCCACCAGCTCCCATGTGTATGCTGCTGGAATACATGACGTTACAATTGGGGTTCCCTGCGTGCATTCCATATAATTGTGATACTGTCTATGGTTAACACCAGTACTTACAGCCTCCATTTGGGTTGGAAGGCTTTGGGGACAGGAAAGATGGCTAACTAATCATATTCATATGCAGACTTACCAAGGTTGAGATCTGTGCATTCTGGACCATGAGATTGCCAGACTGAACTTCTCAAGCTCTCCTGTTCTTTTGTAAGGCCTTGATTGTGTGCATGCTGGAGAATGGTGAGCCCAGAGAGCTTCTCACATCAAAGGCCAGCCAGGTAAAATCTTTTGGATCTCAAATTGAGCCCTTACAGCTTTTGTACTCAACGTCTAAATGATTTAAATATAATGGAGTGAAAAGTCATCACCATAATATCAAAGGTCCCAACAGTCTCATTCTTAGAATTCTTGATTCCCCAAGCAAGGTCTCCTAAACAGCTTACAGGAAAATTAGAGGCTGAGGTTGTCTGACTTTTTATATTAGGGTGGTGACTTTTTCTACTATCTCTCTAAACCCTTAAGAGGGTAAGTACAAAAATGATCAATGTGAGATCCTAAAGATTTTAATCTCAGGCACAGGTCAATGCCTGCAAGAGACTGTTCTTAGTCCTAACCATAAAACAAATTTCCAACTTTGTTTTATTGCTACAAAGTTGCCTGATTGTCAACCATTAGTTCAAAGTCCTTAAAATAAGTGGCAACTAACAGTAGATGATCATTTATAGCATAAGGGTACTCAGTACTGATTAGTCTCCATATAAAGGATCTGGAACTTCTTACTCTTAAAACCAATTTTTGTCTCCCAAGAATATTGTTTATCAAGTTGATCACCTTGTTTTTCTTCTTTAATCAAGGTGACCAAGGCTGCCACCTGAGCAATGATAAACCTCTCCATACTGTGTCAGACCCTCTAATGATATTGGTGAATGCTCAAAAAAGGAATTACAGAAACTCCATTAGGAAGAACATTCATTCACATAACTACTTGTTTTTATAGAGCATAAAAAGCATTTGTTGAGGTGAGCATTCACTCTTCCTAACTGCTGCCTGTCTGTGATACATGTAGTGGTGACTAACTATTTAACAGGACGGAGTGCACTGTTAGAGCAAAAGAAAATACTGAATTACCAGATTTGCTAGTCTTATCCTAATACAGGATTCATAATCTTAATGATAATTAGCTTTTCTCCCTAAATTAATAACATTTGAACAATAGCTGAATGTGGAATTGAACTAAACTCTATGCCAGATCTAAACAGACAGCATTCACACTTAAGTTAACATCAAAAGCTTCCACCACAGGCATATAAAAGATCAAAATTACAATACATGACAGATGTTGGGTAAAACCATGCTAGGTAAGTTGAATTTGTTGATATTTCTGGAGTACTTGAGATGTTTACCCTAATGTGCTTTTTAAGCTGATGATCTTGTAATTACCAAGTTTCTCCAGGATTCCCTTCTTTAAATATGGGAGCAATGTTGGCCTTTCTAATCAGAAGAGATGAATGGGGATGCAATATTAGTCTATGGTTAGCCAAAACAAATACATCAAACAGGACATCATTCAGCCCCTAGTATTAAGCAAAAAATAGTCATTAATCTGATCTGGTCTTACTATACAGTCTACCTTAACACTGGAGATTCAATCATGAGTTCTTCTTTAAGTAAGGGGCATTCTGTAGCAGTGTTCACAATTTACTGGGCAGAATCTGAAACATGGTTGTTCAGTTTGAGAATAAAGTTCTGTTTTGTAAGTAAACTTACCATGACAGTAGATGTTCAAATGATTATGGTTGTAGTAGCCTTAGCTGTACGGGTTATACACTGCTCAGGATACAACACATTCAGCTATTCAGCTGTAGGTGAGCCGAGGAAAAAAAGAATGATGTGTATGCCAAGCCCTCCAGAGCTTCATGCCACCAGAGAGAGAGGGAGGCTAGAGCCCTGAAAAGTCAAAACCTAAAGTTAAAATTTCTCACCCTAGCAGCATAAACATACAAAAATAAGGGGGATGGAGGAAGGGAGTGGTTACTGCAGCTGTGATCATTCAAACATTTACTGTTATGATAATTGTGATGATGAGAGGTGGTGCAAGCTATGCCAGAGAAAGTAGGGCAGTGGATGTGTAACATGCCAGCATAGAGCATGGAGTTTTGCAAAGAATTATATGTCATTTGTATAATCAAACTGATTTGTACAGATGCTTGTGTTGAAAATGTATTTGTAAAGCTTCTTGCGTTACAAATGTAACAGTGGGTCCTGCCAGACAGAAAAGAAATAGATCTGCATGTCCAACTGTATTGCAACTCTTGAATATATTGTAACAGAGGATACTGGAAGAGAAGAGGTTAATTTCAGTCCAGCTAACTTTGAAAATCCTACTGTATTCTCCGTAGGGGTGAACTAATTGATACCCTGGAAGAGTGAAAGCTTTGAAATGGTTTTATGGCTTCCAGATGCTATAACACATCTCAGCAAAGCTGTGTGTGTGTATGTTAATACATATTTGCTAAATTCTGGTTCAGTTGCTAGCAAAGGGGGTAGTGTGGGAATCAGAATCAGATGACCAGATGTATGTGATGTCATTACGTAATCCAGCACTGAAATGATGTTTTAATACTAGATGAGATAGAAGTCTCAAGTCAGTCTGTTTTTTAAACCTGACCAAGGAGGAAGACCACTCATCCACTTAATCTTTCCTTACTTTAGTAAGTAACCAATGAATAGCAATTGTTTAGATTGGTCAGGAAAATATAGTGAGCTTAGTTAAGTACTGTGTTTCTGTATCTGTACGAATCTATCCATCTGCATTATTTTTAATATCTCCTGTGACTGAAACTCTGGTGTTTATTGTAAATAGATATTTAGTATTTTCATGTTCTTTTATTTATTATTAAATATATTTAAAATGTTCATTGGGGCTGGTATTAGACAGAATAGTTAACCTTCGAGACTACTTGTATTTATTTGGTGACACTGTGGCTGCTCTTGAAAGCCTTGCTGCATTGGACAAACACTACCATTTGTATTTCTATTAATTTTACTCAGGATAATTGAGTACCCTTGTAACAGCCTTACAGTAGCTGGCTGGTCCTGTATAACTATGTTACAGTCTGGGCAAAGGTAGCAGAACTAGTAAATCTTTGCCAGCCTTTCCCAGGTGAGTGAGTGAGTGAGTGAGTGAGTGAGTGAGTTACTTGGAGCAGAGACACAGAGCACTGGTTTCACTGAGAGGGTGGTGGAGGACTTGGCTTGGGACACTCGACTGAGGACTCAACTCTACAGCTGTATCAGTGCGGAGTCTTACTTGTGGCCTGGAGAGAGAGTGTTAAACCTAGACCCTGGACTGAGTGTGTTGTGTGTGTGCTCTTCAGGGAAATTCTGCTTGGTACAGGAAGTTGCATTTGGAAATACTGTGTGCATCTATTTTTGTTCCAAGAGGCATCATGCTCCAGTGTCAGTGGGAAGGATGCAGGCACTCTGGTGTTTATTCAAAATAGATATTTAGTATTTTCATGTTCTTTTATTTATTATTAAATATATTTAAAATTTTCATTGTGGCTGTTTTTTTACAAAATATTTAACCTTTAAGAGTACTTGTATTTACTTGGTGACACTGTGGCCGCTCCTGAAAGCCTTGCTGCATTGGTAAAACACTACCATTTGTATTTCCATTAATTTTACTCAGTATAATTGGGTACCCTTGTAAGAGCCTTACAGTAGCTGGCTGGTGGCAGTATAACTATTTTGCAGTCTGGGCAAAGGTAACAGAGCTAGTAAATCTGCGCCAGCCTTTCCCAGGTGTGTGTGTGTGTGTGTGTGTGTGTGTGTGTGTGTGTGTGTGTGTGTGTGTGTGTGTGTGTGTGTGTGTGTGTGTGTGTGTGTGTGTGTGTCAGCTACTTGGAGCAGGGACACAGAGCACTGGTTTCACTGAGAGAGTGGTGGAGGACTTGGCTTGGGACACTCGGCTGAGGACTCAACTCTACAGCTGTATCAGTGTGGAGTCTTACTGGGGGCCAGGAGAGAGATAGTTAAACCCAGCCTCATGGACTGTGTGTGTTGTGTGTGTGCTCTTCAGGGAAATTCTGCTTGGTGCAGAAAGTTGCATTTGGAAATACTGTGTGCATCTATTTTTGTTCCAAGAGGCATCATGCTCCAGTGTCAGTGGGAAGGATTCAGGCCCTTGATTACTAGCCCAGAGCAGGGATGTCACAATAAGTTTTAATTTTACTATGTTCATCATAGTGATCACTTCCTGTAGTAGCCTTAGCTATATGGGTAGACCAACATAGCTTAGATTGACTGAGAGGAAAAAGGATGAGGGTCCAAGGACTCCTAGAGAATGGTCCTAGCAAAGCCTGCCCTAGACCTTTAGAAGTAATCTAGTTTGCATTGCTTTATATAGGTATCTACAGAGGACAAAGTTGCTATATCTAGAATATTTCCTGAGTCCAACTCTTTTCAAATAGCCACAAATGAAGTCAAGGCCAAGGCAGAATATGAACCTCGACCCTGCCTGGCATTGCCTTCCTGTGATGAGTATAACAAAAGGTAATTGCAATTAGACAACCATTTGGAAATAGTCTGATTCTGTCCTTTCTTTTTACATACATAAGACATGAATAACTGATAGGAGTTCCTAAAAGATTTAGTTCTGTCAAGACAGCACCGAAGCTGCTTGTGGATGGCCAGAGTATGGAGTATCCTTTCTCCCTCATTTTTAGGTTCTAGAAAGAAAACAGGAACATACCTCTCAATCTTCTGAGCAAAGCCTAAAATTTTTGGGGTACAAGGGCCCCTAAACAGGGATACATTTTAAATATTGCTGTTATAAATTCATAAAGTTGCTAGAACAACAGGATTTGTGTTATCATGCATTTTCTGAAGATATGAAGTCTGAAACTCAAATCTACATCATTATTTAGTGACTGCAATCCTTAGTGAATTGCCAGAAAGCCACAAACTTTATGAGGGATAGACCAAAAATATGAGGCAAAAATCTGGACAGTTGAGAGGTATGGATGTGAAGATGAATTGCTAATGACAGATTACTTCTTAATGAAACCATATCTCTGTGGAAAATGAGACAATGTTGAAGCACCATAAGATCTTGCAACTCGGATATTGATTATTCTGACTTATAGGTTCATAGATTAGTACTAAACCAACTGCCCTTGCGAGCCATTTTAAGCCTAGCCAATTGTCCCTTGTGAGACTCAAACCTTGCACCTTGTGTTTGCAAGGCAAACACCTTAAACATTAGGCCACCCTCCCAAGATTAACACTGGTCTTGGTAAGAACTAATCTTTCCAAGGCAAAATTAAGATAGCTTAGAGAAACCACGTGTTTTCTGGCAGGCTTGGTATGTAACACTCAAAACATTTCACATAGGATTGTATTAAACAGGGAATCTATAGGAAGATGAACCTAGGAGGAGGAATAAGACAATCCAGAGAATTGCAACTCTCACAAGTAATGTAGAAGCAGAGAAAACTAGTGCATAAAGGATCCTGGTTCTCAGCTTGGCAGCAACTAGAAATTATTTTCAGTTCACTAATACATGATTTTCTGGTAGCAGGTTTTCTTGCCTCCTTTAATACCTGCTGTACATATTCAGAAACGGGTACCTAAAAGGTTCCGAGACTTATCAACCAAGCAGTTACTTGCAGTTGTTTGGGGGCAAGATATTTCAAACACATCTTGTTCTGTGTGAGCAAATTCAATATGTGAGGAAACCTTTGATAGTTGCCTTTGGCCATGTCCAAGAGAAGGGAGAATTAGTATTCCATAGGACGGAAGAAAGTCACCAGAATGATCTCTGGAGAGTCCCCTGAGTCATCAGAATAAACCTGGATAGTAGCAAAACGGGTGTAAAACCATTCCTGTCCAAGGAAATGAAGACATTCATTTCTCAGGCCTTCATAACTAGCATGGAGTCCTGGAGCAGAACTTTACTAACTGACTTTTGTGAGTGGAGGCCCAGCTCGATCAGTTCCTGGAAGAGCGTATGATTCAATTTCTATTTGTGAGGGTCTGTCCTAGCCTGTCTCAGCTTGACTGCCTAAAAATTGTGCTCTGATGGTATGCAAAATACTTGCAGAATGATTGCGCTGAAAAGCTAATCCCAGGTTACCACCGTTAGTCTGCACAGAGGGTAGGATGTATTCTACATCACCGTAGTGTTGCCTGCAAACACTTGCAATAGTCCTGGAGACCACAAATGATAGTGTGTGTTGAGAACATTTAAGTGCCAACAACTCTGTTCCAAAAATGTTGCAGTTTTATCCCCATAAACACTGCCCCCAAGCAAACTCGGAGATGCCTGTAGTTACAGACTATGCTGGAGCCGAAAGTGAAAATGGATGACCTGGATTCTGACAGAATTGGTCTCTCCACCCAAGCATCCCCTTTTCACAAAAACTGGACTCTGCAATGTTAAGGTATATTGCTGTTGGTACCATACATATTTTAAGTACCATAAATGTACTTATGGAGTCCTGCCAGATACCACAGGATCTAGAATCCTGAGAAATTCCTGGGCTGAGACATTAGTCAGAGTGCAAAACTCAGGAATAGATGCAGATACAGATCAACTTTTTCCTCCTGAAGAAAATCTTTTTGAACTGAGGTATCTAGGAGACATCCCAGGTTAAATAAAAATCTCGTGAGGATTTATAGACTTCTGTATGTTCCAGATGAAACCCAGTCTACACAGGAGTAAGAGACTCTGACACTTTGAAAGAGACTGCAATAAGTCATTGGAATAATGAAAATTGTGAATACCTTGTAGTTTGCAGTAGGCTATCAATAGTGCTAGACAATTTGTAAATACCCTTGAAGTAGCTGAAACACCAAAGGAAAATGCATAGAACTGACAGCGTGATTCAGATATGGGAAAACCTTAAGAAACGTCTGAAATCTGGATTTAAATAAGTGTCAACAGAAAATTCAGAGGAGTAATGAGAAGTAAGTTGTGACTGGTTAACATTTTGAACCTGTGAAATATCAAACTGGTTTAAAAAGGAAATATTTAGAACTGGTTTCCTTACCAGTCACCAGAAACATTCTTGAATAAAATCCTTTGCCTAGCAGAGCTGGAGAGACTGAAGTCCCCTGCATCAGCAGGTGCTGAATGACTGGAGTGAAAAGAGGACTTTAATGTGATGGATGACCGGGGAATGCCTTGAATAAAGGGAGGAAGAGACTGCCATCTGTAAAACTGGATGAAATGCTTACAAATTCCATTTGTCTGAAACTATTGTGTTGCCTAAGACAGAAAAAAGTTCAGACTTTCTGGAAGGATTAAAGGTTTGCCAGGGTGGGAAGAGGGAGAGAAATCTTGTAGACAGTCATGTGGACTTGGTTTTTTTTCAGGGGGAGGGTCCATCCTCTTTTGGAAACTCTCTGCCAATGTTTTTTAAACATTTGCTTACCAATACCTTGTTGTAGTTGCTTATTCTTATTTTTAAACAATGTTGCAGAGTTAGCATTAAATACTTACCCCAGTCCCCTAAATTGAAAGTAAAATTTTTAGCAAGGAAAAAATAATACATAAAGCTCCTGTTTAAAAGTTATTAAAAGTGACAACAGTCTATCAAAATATTTTCCTCCAACAAAATGACCAGTTTCACAACAAATATCAGTTTTAATCTTAAAAATAACACAGAGTTTTTTTCTCAGAAAGGCGGTGGAAAACATCTGCCCACCATCAATATCCTGGAAAGCCCATGCCAGGAAAGCTCAGAAGGGCTTAGAGCACAAATAACTCTCTCTGCATCTCATCTTAGCTCAACAATAGTTTGGGTGTATGGAAGGTGCCCTAAAGCTTTGGAAGCTGAGTGGCTATTATAATGATGCAGCTAACTACTGCAGCACTGTTCAATATGGTGAACATCTTGGCAGACTTGCTGACAATTTTTGTATCATAAATACCATGCTTCACAGCGAAGAAGTGAAGTTTCACCAATTTAGCCAAACTTTATGACCAAAGTAATCTAGGCATGGATATGGAACTTTCAGCTGGTGTGGTCTATTTATATTTTGCAAAATCATTTGACACACTGCTCCATAACTCCATTTATGATGTTCTAATAAAATGCAGCTTCAATCTTCCAATCAAATGGATTGACAACTGTCAGGATGCTGACAAAGTGTCACAATAGAGTTAATTCCAGTTATCTACCAATGACCTTGGGGATCCTGCAAGGATCAGTTTTGGGTCTGCATTTATAGTATTTGTTACAACCACAGTATGTAAAACAAGTATGCTTGTGACAGTAAAGTGGGTTTTGTAGTTTTATCAGGTGATGATTCAGATGCAGTTAATAGATATACAAATGTTTCCAAATGAGAAAATAATGTACGTCTACAATTTAGCCATAGCCAATGCCACAAAATGCATTTTAAACAAAACTTAATATCTTCCATATTCCAAAACTGACTTCTCCTTAAAACAGTACAAGACAGGAAAGATGTGGGTATTATAACTAACATTCTTTAGAAAATATGTAGGTAACACAAGGAGTAACACCTTAAAGCATATGGGATTAATGTTGAAATCCATCTCGCTAAGAGACCAACTATGGTTTCAGTCTCTACTCTACATACTAAAGATCTTTACTGGAGTATACTACTTTCTGTAGCTATAATGAAATCATATTCAAAACCTGGAATAAATACAAAGGGAGTTTGTCAAATTTATAACTTCTGTCCAAGTGCTCATGTTCAAATCTGAACTTGTTTTCTTAAGGAGGAATTACACCTCTGGACAGAAGATGCCATAATCATAATTGTTCAGTCAGTGTTGTTCAATGACCTCAGGGTCAATAACACTGATATTCACAACTTATGAACTTAATTCTTCTTGTTTTAGGAAAGTTCTATTTGATGTACTAGCATTACACTTCGAGATTTTTTTTATAGAAGAATCTTCCACCGCCCTTAACATATTTTACCATGGTATAGTCCTATATTTCACAACACTGCTCTACATTTCTACAGGATTATCCATGTCTAGGTTTGCCATGCTTCAGACTGGTTCCATTTATATTTATATTTATTTTTCCTGGCATGCAAAGCAAAGTTTCTGTCATAATAAAGGCAACATGCATTGTTTTACTGACTAATCCTAACTACAGGGGCAGGCTTGAAGATGCTGTTTTGCAATAAAAATATTAATAAGCTTCTTCAACACTTACGAATACCAAATTGTGTTTTCATCTTAAACAGTTGTTCAGCCTTAATGCTTCAAATTTGACTACAGAATTTTACATTTTTTTTATTATTATACTCAACCAAAAATGTCTCCTGTCTTCATGTTTCTAGATGATACAACAGGAGCGATTACAAAGTAAATCAGAACTGGCATGCCCGGTTCTGCACAAATGGACTTCTTCAGAAATGAATAATACGAAAGAAAACCACTCTTATACCCTCCTACCCTATTATCTAATTAAGGTTTAGAGAGATTTAAAGAAAATATACCAATTACTCATTGTAAAGACAAGATAAATATCTTTAAAACTAATAGAAATGTTAAAAAACAAAAAA
Organism: Protopterus annectens; assembly: GCF_019279795.1. Lineage (NCBI taxonomy): Eukaryota > Metazoa > Chordata > Ceratodontiformes > Protopteridae > Protopterus > Protopterus annectens. The sequence goes on from NC_056728.1 coordinate 913,587,130, forward strand.
AAATGTAAAACTGCATTAGCTAATGTATGAATAAAATTGTAATAGTCTAAATATGAAAATGTCAATGCATCCACAAACTTTTTTTTAAACTTTCCACGGAAAACTGCACACCACCAATTAGAACAAAATACCATCCCTTAGAAACTAATATCAGAAAAACTTTGCTTTTTTTCATTTATAATTTAGCTGCCCTAAGTTTCAGCACAATTAATTTATGCGAGTTCATTTAACCCTGATAGAGAAGTTGTATTCAACCTCAGTTGCCACATCAGTTCTTTAAATTAATTTTCCCATCGTCTTCCCCTTTGATCTACAAAAGCTACTTTCAATATGGTTTACTATCAGAATTGCGAATGTCACTCGGTCGAACGTTGTATAGTCGAACGCATAAGGTCAGAAACACAAATGTCGAAGGCAGTATAATCAATCGAGGAACGGTTTTACCATGGGTCGAGGTAGGGAGGATGTTTGTAGTAGGGTATTATACTGTACACCTACCTCGACCCATGGTAAAACCGTTCCTCGATTGATTATACTGCCTTCGACATTTGTGTTTCCGACCTTATGCGTTCGACTATACAACGTTCGAACGAGTGGCGTTCGCAATTCTGATAGTAAACCTTTCAATATATTCAGTATGATTTTAATTGTTACATATTAAGCTGTGCTTATATAAAGCACTATTAGCATTTACTTTTTGATATCATAGTTATGTTCATAAATCCTTTAACATAATGCTCTTTCTATTTTGCCCACATAAAAGGAGGGTCAACTTTCACAGGTGGCAAGGTATATTATCCTCAGTGTACCACAATTACCATCCAAGTAGGGTTAGTTTGGATGCACAATAATTTTCAAGATTAACCTCTTCTCTAGTTAAAATAAAAGGACATTGTTTACAGAACCCACATTTCTTTGTTTCATGTCTCTTATTTCTAACATTGGTAGTCTTTTTTGTCTCTTAGCTAGATTTTATTTACAGAAGAAGGTTCATTGCCTATTATATTAAATTATCGTAGCAAAAAATAGGACTGTGCACCAAACCATGGCAACAGCTGTAAGCATACGTAGCTATCTCAAAAAAAATAAACAATTAAAAATGTGCAAAAATAATGCAGGTTTATTGTAAACGCTTTCACAGTAATCACTACTGCTTCATCAGACAATAAATGCATTCAAACATGCCCCTTTTTAAAAACAAACAACCAACCCAAAACTTCTGTTTCAACACATGACATTACCACATGGCAACACTAATATAAAAGCAGTGGTTGTTTTTGTAACAAAGACAACTGTTAGAAAATGTAGGTTTCCTATACATTCATAGGTTCATAGGTGTGTACTAGGTTAATGGCCCTGGGGCCTTTACAAGCCTAGCCATAGGATTACCCTGGCATACTATCACTAGACCTTCGTTCCCAGTGCCTCTGTTGAGTAGAGCCACTGGAGTTCACCCTGGGTGAATTTCCTGCCATTCACTCAAGATTTCTCTTGAAGAGGGTCAGCGAGGTGCTCTGCTTGACATGTATGGGAAGTCTGTTCCATACCATGGGCAGTCTCTAGGTTATGAACCTGTCCCTCCAGCATGTTCTGTTAATTGTGGTAATGAGGTTGAGGTCTCTGGAGAGTGGGGTGTGGGGGGATTGGGATTTCTTTAGATGTAGCACTTCTAACAGAGCCAGGTCTGCAGAGATCACATCTAAGGAGGCGACATGAGACAGAATAGTTGGGATTTTTTGAGTCTGTCCATACAGGACAAGTGTTTAAGGCCTAGGATCCTCTTTGTGAGGTATTTTTGTGGCCTCTCCAGTTGTTACAGGTGTCTAGTGAGGTACATGCCAAATGGGGCATTGCACTCGATGATTGGCCTAATGACGGAGGAGTAGAGGGAGACAATGACCTCTTTCTTCCTGGATGCAAAACCCTTAGCAATGAGATGTGCCACATAGAAGGACTTTCTGACCACAGTGGCAGTGTGGTGATCAAAAGAGAGGTTGTTGTCAACCTCTGTATTCCCAGATCTCTTATAACGCCTTCTGTGTTCAGTGGACTGCCATCAATGTGGTAATTCATGGGAAGTGGGTTTTTCCCAAAGGGGATGACGACACTTTTTGGCAATGAGCTTAAGGCCATCATGGTTCTGACACCAGTTGTTGGTCACAGTGAGGCCATTCTGTAGGATGCCAACATCACTTGGGGAGTTGATTATAGCTCCCGACTTTCAATCATCTGTGAACTTTGTCAGCCAGAGTCCCTTTGTGTTGGCCTGGACTTCAGAGACGTAGATACCAAACAGGAAAGGACCCAGGACCGAACCCTGTGGGACTCCACTCGTGACTAATTGGCAGTCTGACGGAGTCAGCTACTTTCACACTGTGGGTTCTATCTGTGAGCCAGTTTGTAACCCACCTAGTGATACAAGGGTTGATGCCAAGCTTAGTGAGTTTTTCTATGATTCCTGAGTGGGGAATGGTATCAAAAGCCTTGGCCAGATCAAGGCAGGCTGTATGAACCACCTTGCCTTAATCCACAGCTCTGGTGACTGACTCAAAAAAGTTGACTAGGCATGATCTACCCTTCACAAAACCAAACTGTGTAGGATCCAGAGTTTGGAGATTCCCTATATCCTTGTTTATTAGGTCCATGATAATGCATTCCATAGCTTTGCACATTAGACTCGTCAGGCTAATGGGGCGATAGTTCCCAGGGTCTGTAGTCACTCCTCCTTTGTGACGAGGGATGACTGTAGCAGTGCACCATTCGGCAGGGACAAAGCCTGAGGTGAGGCTGTGATTGAACAGGGTGCACAGGTGAGGTGCCAGTTCACTCTGTAGTTCATGTAGAACCCAGCCAGAGATATTGTCAGGTCCCTCAGAAGCTGTATTCTTGACCTTGGACAGTGCCATTTTAACCTGTGCAGCAGTAATACTGGGTGCCTGTAAATCTACTGGTATTGTGATTGGTCCTTTGGGGGTGAGGGGTAAAGCTGGCACTGAATCTGTCTGCCAGTATACTGGCAATATCTGTTGGCTCAGTATAGGAGGTACCATTGTGCAGTAGCTCAGAGCAAATCTGGGTATGGCCATGGAGATTCTTTACGTAACTATAGAAGGTCTTGCTGTTATCTTTACTGTCTGCTGCAATTCTGTTTTTCAACCTAGCTTTAGAGGATTTGAAGAGGGATCTCAACTTTTTGTTGAGGAAGATAAGGGAGTTTTTCCAGTCTTGGGACTTCACCTTAATCCACATCAGTTTCCGCCTCCTGTTGTAGAGTTTGTTTATGGCAGGGGACCTTTTTTTTTGGAGGAGAGTGTCTTGGTTCTATTGGGTATGGTGAGATCCATGCATTTTTGTATGTGTTCATACAGTGCATTGGTGTATGATTCTGCGGTCACGCAACTATTCTCAATTTGCATGGGTACCTTGAAGCTAACCACTTCTGTTTTTAGGATCCCAAAGTTAGCTTTGAAGAAGTTTTTCATGGTGGTTACCTTTGCTGGGGGGGCTGAGAGGGATGAAATAAATTCACCATCCTCAGTTCCAATGATAACATCTACAAAATTAGTTTCCTTATTGCTATAAACATAAGTGAACTTTAAAAAAGGAGTACTGCTGGAAACATGTTTTACAAAAGGCTTGATACTATCTTCTGTACAGTCTCAGATGAAAAAATATGTCACCTGGGTAACGCCTGTAAAAATTCCAGCTCTCATTGTATAGCAAGCTAATTAAATATTTCTTCTTCAGGTCATCACCAAGTTTGCAAAAGAGGGGGTGCAGGCCACTCCATAACCACTCCCGTAACCTGAAGATACAAATCTTCTTCAAAATATATTTAGTTTTAAAGATGAAATACATAAAATCTACTAAAAGTTTTATCTTTACTATTTAACTTGCAATATATCAATGTGCCTATTCTGTTTTTTACTTTGGAATTGCTCCTGATGTATGATCTAGACACATTAGATGGTGAGAGCCAATTCTAGTTACTGGTGTATATTTGGGCTGCACTGTAGCATGCTCATTTTGTGGTTACAGTGTTCATTTGGAGAATGGCTGGTTTGGTGCAAGATTGATAGGTGAATAAGGTTCTGATCACTACAACATTGTGACTAGGGATTTAATTCAGGGAGAGTCCTACCTGTGAAGACAAGGTACCTTTGTCTCAGCCTGGGGATTTGACACAGTTCATCAACTTGTTAATGCAGCAATGCAATACAATGGTTGCAATGGTAAAAATGGTAACTGCTCACTAAGCAGTAACAAGGAGAATCTCACAATAATTGTATACTAGAGGGTAACCAAGGTCAAAGTTTAAGGATAAGTTTTACACCCAGACATGACACAGGACCAAATACTTGTGTGTCAGGTTCTACCTTGACTACCAACATTCCTAGCACCTCTTCTACTACTGGTGAAACAGTGAGCTTTAATGTGAAACAGTGTGACTTAAATTGGTTGCAAACAGATTTTATTATTAATTACAGGAATGAAGGACTACCAAATGGCAACTTACATCCCAATTTGGCTTCCTTGTTAGACTCTTTTGAAAATAAATTAATATTCACAGTTTACAACTGGACAATGCTTATTTAAATGAGTTTTTAACTGTTAGAAGAGTACCACAGGAACTTGGAATTTTTAAATTCCGAAACAGAATTCAATGTAAATGACTAGAATTACCAAGAACTTATTACTATATTTGAACAGCATGGGTCTGAACTCATGCATTTCATTGTTAAACAGAATTTCTCACTTATTACTGAACTGATTAATGAGCTTATGGTACTGAATGATTAAACTGTTAATGACCTTTTATTTCATCAGTATGCCTTTAGACATGATTACATATTTATTAAGAAAGACAAGTTAACTTTATGGTAATGAGACACTGAAACAAAAGTAGTTTTATAGAGATAAATATGAATACAAGACAAAGAAGGCATACCCAGTCCCTAAGAATTATAACTCTAGTAATTTACAATTACTTGGTTTTGATTCAGATGTTAATGATGGGAATATTGTTAATTATTAATATCATCACAAGAATACTGTTGATCATGAAACACAGCATATTGTACATAGTGACAATGATATGTTGGTCCCAAGGGATGTCCCTTTAGACCCCACCCCTTTCCCTCGGAGATTAGAAAGGTTGGGAAGTCAAAAGAAAAAAATTACAGCACACCTTTTCAGGAACAATTACGCCTTCCAAAACGGGAAAGAGTAAATTCAAGAAAATAAAGAGTCAGAGGAAGGGGGAAAGAAGACAAATAGTACAGGGACAACACTCCCTGCGCTGATGTATCAATAACATAACTACATAATACAGTGGTATTCTACATAGTTTAAGAGGATTTAATATTTTTAATTATAGTCATCTGGTGAAAGATCCTTGTTATTTTTCATTGTTTGAAAAATTTATTCCACATAGAAAGATGGAATTAGGAGATTTACTGGTTAATTTGAGGCTGTTTACAAGGAAGTTGAACCTTGCAATACATTTTAGAAGAAAGAACTAATACAGGGGAAACGGACCTCAAAATTACTAAAAAAAAGTAGCTGCAGTCCAATTACAATACAGTGTTAACTTTTGGAAAAGCTTGTGGAAAAGATTTCTATGAGTATTGGTTACAAAAAGTTTTATACAGTATATTTGTTTGACTGAGGAACAGCAGTTACTATATACTCTTAATAAAATGTATTCCCTTAGAATTATGAAATCATACAAAAGTGGTGGGATGGTACTAGTGAAATTACATTATGTAGGTAAAATATTTGAATTGTTACAAGATTATACTAAATATGTTCCTCTATCGAAAAACGAGATCAATATTGTCTACATAAAAATAAATTTATTCCTTGAAGATGGTTAATGCAGGAGACTACTACCTCTCAATATTAACTTTTTGATGAATAAAAATCCTTTGGAACCAACTATTTTTGGAATACCAAAGGTACATAAAGAAGCAGAGATCCACCTTATAGATTAATAATAGCCGGTCAAGGTTCAAACACCTACCCCCAGCCGTATATATACAGACAATGTTAAACGGAATCTTAAAAGAATATAAATACATTCTTATCGATTCAGTGATGTGGCATACTTTTTTACTAGTATACCACACAACCAAGGATTCAATTTTTTTAGATTAGCATTGAAGGATTACAAGTTATTAAAAAGTAGAGAGATAAAACTTTTAGATCTTATGTACTTAGTGCTTAAAATTAACTTCATATACATTGAAGGAGGGTTTTATTCACAGCTTAGGGGAGTGGCTGAGGAGGCAGCCTGTGCTCTCAGTTTTGCAAACTTGGTAATGTTGACCTGGAACAAAACATATATTTACTTGGTTCACCATAAAATCAGAGCTGGAATTTTTACAGGCATTAGATGAATGACATGTTTTTCATCTAGGACTCTACTGAAGATAGCATAAAGCCTTTTGTATTACTTGGTTCCAATAGTACCCCCTTTTTTAAAGTTCACTTATGTTTATAACAATATGGAAACTAATTCATTAGATGTTTTCATTGGAACTGAATATGGTGAATTTCATTTAAAAAATGTATAGGAAACTAACATTTTCTAACAGTTATTTTCTGTTGGTTCCAATGGATATCCCCTATCCAATTACATATCTTGTAGTTTTTAACTTTTTGCTTTGAATAAAGTCAGATTATTGCACATTCTGGCTATACAAGCAAACTGTACTTTGACTAGATTTTTTCTTAAAGTGCCAAGGGTGGTTACTTTTGCAATGAAGATAACTGTTAGAAAATGTTAGCTTCCTTGTTAGACGTTACAAATGAATGAGCAAAAAATACATCCTGCTACTTGGAACCGAAGAACAAGGCAGTAATAGTAGACAAACTGACAGTGATGTGACAGTACACCAATATATACAAAGGAATACAAAATCTAGCTTAGAAACAAAGTCTACCACTGTCAGAAATAAGAGAGAGTACAAAGAAATGTAAAGACAGGTTGGCATAATGGTTAAGGTGTTTACCTTACAGACACAAGGTACAGGGTTTGATTCTCATATGCGGTAATTGGCTACACTTAAAATGGCCCATCAGGGCAGTTAGTCCAGTACTAATCTATGAAACTATATTGGTTCTGTAAACAATGTCCTTTAACGGCAGAACAGGTTAACCTTGAAAACTATTGTGCATCTAAACTACCCATACTAAACAGCAATTGTGGTACACTGGGGCTGATGTCCCTTGCTATTTGTGAAAGTTGTCCCTCCTTTTATATGGGCAAAAAAAGAAAGAGTATTGGGTAAAAGCATTTACGAGCTATATCATCAAAAAAATTAATGCTAACAATGCTTTATATCAGCACAGCTTAATATGCAGCAATTTTAAACAATTCCTATTTGGTATATTTGAAGTAAATGACATAAATAAATGGGAAAGACAATGGGAAACCCATTTTGAATTTAAAGAACTTATGTTGCAACTAAGGTTGAGTGCAACCTCTCGACCAGGGTTATATGAGCACTCTTCCATTAATTCTGTGTTGAACCACAACCACAATTCACTGAAAGCAACCAAATGGAGAACAAGCCAAGATAAATAATTTATTCAATCCACAAGAGAAACAAATGTGTGATAAACGCTGTAAATATAAATGGCGTTTTGGTAAAAAACTTTATCAGATACACACACTTGAATGCCTTAGCCTTGTTTAAATAGTGAGCTAGAAATGATGAAACGAAACATTGTTGGACAAACAATTAATTGATAAATAGCACCAAAGAAGGAAACTTGAATATTTTTTTTTAAATGAAACTGTTAAAATCCGTAAATAACTATGAATCTAGCATCTATAAAAAACAAATATATTCATACTTAAAAATATATATATATAAAATAGATAATACAATCTTTGACATAAAATTTCATTTACATGAACTATAATACTTAGTCGGTGACATAATGTATTATGTGCTACCCTCTGGTGGTGTAAAACATATTTTCAATTTGGCAGCTCTTAATTTTAAAACAGGAAAAATAGAAAACATTTTGTTTAGCCCTGGCTGTTGAGTGGCTTCCAACACTATTTTCCAGTAGAGCTCACAATATTCTAGTTTAGCTTCCCACATGCCCCCTCTTATTTCCTTAGGCACAACTTCCAGAACAAAGAATGAAAATAATGCTTTATGGCATACTGTCTCATGACGAAAGAGTGCATTGTTTAAATTCACCTTACTCATCTCGTATAGGTGTTCGTATATTCGAGTTTTGAGTTTTCTCTCTGTCTTGCCAGTGTAAAAGGATTTACATTCCTTGCACAGTGGATAGGAAATGTATTAGCAATGTAGTTAGAAAGCAGGGCAAAATTGATAGGGACCTCAAGGAATATAAGGAAGGAACAGCATACCCTAAACCTAGACCTTTTTTCAAATTCAGGGAACAGGAAACAAGGGAAATTAACAATAGTCGTTTACCTGATGATGGTCACCAGTTTGGTGAACCTGATTTTGGCCAGCCTAACCACCAAGCCGAGATCCCTTTAGAACATTCTTATCCCCCCCCCAGAAGATCAAACAGGATAAGGAAAAAAACACAAGTTTATTACAATTACAACAACTATGGGGGCAATTTGGGAAAGAAAACATGGTATTAACAGAACAAGAATATGAAGTTATTTCTGCAGTGGATAATGTTCATTCATTTAAAGGCTATAATATTTTCAACAAAAACTGAAGAGGGGGTGTTTGAAGTGAGTGTAGTAGTAATCACCCTCAACTTGAGATCTTTCACCTAGTGCTTGTATTCCATAGATAACTCATGCTTCTCCAGTTATTATTGAGTCTACCCACTTCCCGAAATTTCCAGCTATGGCAGCAGTTCCTGTTGAATGAGCCTTGAGGTTCTGAGGCAGAATTCTTTTTGCCTTGCTTGTAAAAGTAGAACCCAGTGGAATGGGAACACCATCTCAAAATAGTTTTAGAATCTTGCTGTCCCTTTTTCTTACATGAGTAGGGCATGAAACTTTGGTTAGCTCTCCTGAAGTCTTTAGTCCCAATAAAATTTAAGCTGTCTGTGATCATCCAGGCACTGAAGAATTCTTTCACCTGACGTACTGTATCCTTTGCAAGTTGTGCTCCATATGCACTGGCTGCTACAGCAATGATCTATTCAAACATCTATTGTTGTGGTAAGTAAACCAAACTGCACTATTCTATCCTCAGACATCTTAGAAACATGATTCCTAAAGCAGGACAGTGTTCAGTGATTGCTTGCTGTTTTCAGAGCTTTAGGCTTAATGATAACGATGTTTATCTTTAAGAAATATGAAGCAAATTATAAGAACCTCATAATAATTATAAAGAACAATGCTATTGGTAAACCTAGCTCTGATGAAGTACTTCTGGTTGTTTCTGAACTTTTTAGCTACAGTAATGGGGATTTACCGTTGCATTCTGTGACTTACTGCCTGTTCCAAGACCTTAAGCTGCAGCCCTAAACAATTCATTAAGGAGAATGGCCTTTAACATAAGAAGTAACTTTATCTGTGCAATTTTTTTTCTCTAACTCATCTTCAGCCCTAATATCTTCCAATTGAATAATGCCAGTAGCAAGATTCTGGAAGGTAGGATAGCTGCAACAGTAATAGGTCAGGGGCAAGTGTTAATCACAAAGAGAGTGGTTATGCTGGTAGTCTAACACAGAAACTTGTAGATGTAAAACATGTATTAAGTGAAAGGATTATACATGTGGGAGATGGTTACTGAGACCTGTTTTAGTTCAAAGGCAGGTGTGCTTAATGGTAAATTCTTTGTAAGTCGTAACTCAGTTATGTATACGATGACCTGTACTCTTCTTTCAGGTTAAACTGTAAGCTAGCACTGTAAACATCAGGATGGTTGGATACAATTTAACATTAATGCATTTTTACAAGAGTCTTAAACTATTTTTAAATGACCAGCTCTACTTAAAGGAGTTGGTCACTCTTTGAGCAGTGATCATACTACTATTTGTGGAGACTTTAATGGCTGTTGGTTAGCTCGTCCTTCCCCTATAAGCTTTCAAAAGTGAACCGCAGAATCTTTGTAACAATAGTATTTTTCTGTGCTGTGTTATTTATCCTGATTAGGCTGAATATTAATGTGATAAACAAGCTACCATTACACCCAATAGAATCTTTGGAACATATCAGTATAATGTTGGCTTTAGAGTATAATAAAAAAACTGTAACCATAAAATGAGCATGCTGCCATACAACCCAACTGTAGAACAAAAACTAAAAATGGCTCACTTCAATTGGTGTATCTAGATCATACAACAGGAGAGATTCCGAAGTAAAAAAAAAAACAAAAAAAAAAAACAGGCGCACCCAAGAACTAAATATAGTGCATTGAGTATTTAATATCTTGTATAAAAACACAGTAAAACCAATTCAGTTAAGCACTTTTGTTCTGTACAAATGGGCTTCATCTGAACTAAATAATGTGAAAGAAAACTGCTCTTTTATACCCTCCTACCCTATTATCTAATTAAGGATTAGAACGATTTAAAGAAAAATACACCAGTTACCCGATGTCATTGTAAAGACATGTTAAACATTTTTAAAACTAATAGAAATAAATGTTAAAATCAGAATAAAAAAAAAGTCAAAAACTGCATCAGATAATGTATGATTAAAACTGTAGTAGTCTAAATGCAAAAATGTTAGCACATCTACATAAACATGTTTTTAAGTGGTACAGTTTGAAATATTTTCTGCTTAAAAACCTCAGCTTTGGCCGGTTAAGATCTAGCTGTATTCAGCTGGACGTATAAGAGAATTTAAGTACCTTTATCTGCACTTTTTTTCAAAGAATACAGTATTTAAATTGATTTAACTGTGTTGCAGGAATATATATTAACTGAACTGGAAGTTTTGACTCTGCTCTTCAGTGGCCTTGAAACTGCCCGCCCCTCTTGTAAATTTGTGTTTGGATACTCCTTCTGGGCCCATCTCATTTGCTCACTCAAATGAGTGCAGTGAGATCATATTCTGATTTCAGGCACTCCTACTGTGTACAAAGAGAGCATCTGGGAAACAGAAGAAAAAAAATCTAAGCTTGTTTCCTGCCTTTCCTGTTAAGTGGTATAGACTGTTTGTAGCCTTCTGAG